>NC_092449.1:4013134-4150782 GCF_036169615.1 Heliangelus exortis
TCACTCACTCCATAAAGTTGACCCTGGAGCCATTGGTGGTGATGTCCAGCACCCTGGAGGGCCCCCCCCCAGCAGCAGCACCCCCCGGATGATGATGGCAATGAAACCAGAGAGCATGACCACCACCTGGAAGACGTCTGTCCAGATGACAGCCTTCATCCCACCCTGAGGAGGGGACCGAGGCTCAGCGCTGGGGACACCCCCAGGACACTCCTGGGGGACAAACAGACATCCCCCCCCTTGTCCTGCACCCACTATGGTGGTGTAGAAGGTGCAGATGATTCCTGTGGAGAACAAGGACGCCCAAATGTCCAGCCCGGTGACTGAAAGAGAGGAGAAGGTGCTGAGGAAAACCCCAGGGTGCTAAAGGGACACTTGGGGGTGGGGGGACAGGGCCGAGATGTCCCCAGGGAGGCGACATCAGCCCCGACCTCCCCTCCCCTCCCGCACCTTGGTTGAGGATGAGGGCGGGGGCGTAGATGACGATCCCCGTGTACAGCATCTGCGGGGAGAGGAGCGGGGTCACCCCCCCCCCGCAACCCCCCCGCCCCTCCCCGCGGCAGGGGACGGGGACGAAGCGGGACAGGGGACAGACGGGTGCGGGGTTTTCATTCCAAACCGGGCTCCCGCCGCGCCTTGTTTGCTTTGGAGCGGTGGGAAAAGACGGGATCCAGGACACATCCCGGGGGCACGGGGCAGCGCCGGCTCCAAACAGCCTCGCCCCGCCACCCCCCGCCAGGTGCCACGTCCCCGCCGGCCCCGTCCCACCCGTGTCCCGCCGACACGCACCGTGGCCACCACGTACTGCAGGGTCCCGCAGAGCCGGACGCTCCTGCTGAATCGCCGCTCCAGATACTGGGGACATCGGGGACATTCCGGCACCAGGACACTCCGGGGAAGGATGTGCGTGTGCGCGTCCCCCCCCCCGCGGCTCCCAACCCACCTCGTAGGTGCTGGTGATTCCCAGGCGGTAGAAGACGGGGAGGAAGAGGAGGGGCGGTGAGGAGGGTGTTGAGGAGCTGCGCCAGGCACATCCAGAGGAACTTGGAGCCGTACCGGTACGCCTCGGCCGGCACCCCCAGCACCTGGATGGCTGACATGAAACTGGCAGAGAGCGAGAGCCCCACGGGCAGCGCCGACATCTGCCTCCCCCCCGTGAAAAAATCGTCCGAGGTTTTTTGGCCGCCTTTGGCCAAGCCGTGGAAGAGCCCGATGGCGGTGGAGATGAGGAGCATCAGCCCGAAAACCCCGTAATCCCAGAGGCTGAAGGTGAGATGCTCCCGGCTCCCCCCCGGGGTCCCCCCCGGGCTCCCCGCCGAGGCCAGGGCGGTGGCCGGGAGTGGGGGGGGACACAAAAGCTGGGGGAAGATGGGGACACGGGACGGGGACAGGGATGTGGCACAGGGATGAGGGATGGAGCAGAGAGAGGCGGCGAGGGGACAAAGATTAAGGACAGGGCAGGGGAACACGGAACGGGGACACGGCACAGGCGGCTGGACCAGGACCCGCCGGTACCGGTGGATCCGAGAGCGGCGAAGCTGGAAAGGGAGAAAGCAAACGCTGCAGTTATTGCCCCACATCTGATGTGCAGGAGAGGGGAGATTCCCCCATCCCATCCCATCCCATCCCATCCCGTCCCACTCCCGGGAAGTGTCGGGCTGTTGTTCCCCAAAGCCCACCCCGGGAGATGGGGGGGGGACACAGGGAGATGTCCCCCCAGTACCTCCCAGTTGGGAGCAGAGAGCAGCAGCTCCTGGTCCAGCAGCTCCTGGTCCAGCAGCTCCCAGAGCGCTCCGGGAACCGTTCCCCGATTCCTGGGAATGGGAGGGAGGGAGATCCTCGCCCAACCAGCGCCAACAGGGAGGGGCAAAGCCGCCTCCGGAGCCAAACTTTTCCCCAGCCCAGGTCGGGACAAAATCAACTCGAGATCAAACCTTTACCCAGAAAAAGCAACTGGAGGGCGGGCAGCTGCCTGCAGCAGGACCGGAGCTCAGGATGGGGGAGATGGAGAGATGAGGGGTGGGGGGGTGTCGGGGGGGTCCCCTCCCAGGGTCGTGGGGAGCCCGGTGGGTCCCGGGTGGCCGCCCGGTGGGCGAGAAGGGGGCGGGCGGGGGCCGCGGTTCGGGGTCTCCGCTCCCCGCAGCTTTTCGGGGGGACCCTCGGGGGTGGGGACGGAGCCGTCGGGGGTGACATCCATCAGCCCCGATGCCGGCGATTCCCGGGATCCCCGGGAACGCACACGCACACATCCCCCACCCCTCCCCGTGCCCCCCGGGGGGGTGGGATGGGTGCCGGGCTTGGGAGACGTGGCAGCGGGCACGGGGCTGGCCCGGGCTTCCTCATTCCGGGCTGCAAACACCTCCTGAGCTCGCCCAGCCCCCCGGACAGGTTTTGGGCCCCTGGGGCTTTCCTCAACCTGCCCGCGACCTCAGGGATGAACCTGGGAACAGAGCCCCCCGAAGTGGGGGGGACAGAGCCACAAGGAGGTCATTGTCCCCTCCTGGGCATCACCACGGGGCAGAGGAGGGGCCTTGGGGACCCCAATGTCTGTCCCTGGGGACAAGGTGGGCAGGACCTCCCTGTGCTCCCCCTTTACCTCCTCACCGAGCTGGGGAGAGAGCAGCAGAAAGGGAAAAAAAAAAAAAAAAAAAAGAAAAAGGGAGAGGTGCTGGGCCGGGTGACACCCTCCAGCAGGCACGTGTGACACCGGGTGACACCGGGGACCAGCACACCCCAAGCCCCACGGCAGCCCCGGTGACACTGGTGGCACCCTAGGGTGAAGGGGGCTGAGACAGGGTGGGTGCCGGGGGGGTGCAGGCAGCACCCCAGACCCTCACCCCACGTCGCGGGGGGGGGACACACACCGGATGGTGCTGGCACGTCCTCTTAGAGCATCACCCACCACCCCGGGACCACCGCGTCCCTTGGGGTGCCCATGGGGTGCCCATGGGGTGCCCAGCGCCAAGTGTGGAGCTGGGGGTCCCTGTGTGTCCCCTCGGCTGCTCCGTGCACCCTGGGGGGCTCCTTTCTGCCCCCCCTCCCTGCCAGGAAGCCACGGGGGGCAGGAAGGAAGTCAAGAAAGTCATCCTGGGGATTTTTTTTTTTTTCTTCTCTCCTACGCAGCCCCAGCACCCCGAGGGGGGGGGCACAGCCCTGCGGGGACGTGGGGGGGTCCCGCTCCCCCAGCCCGGAGCACACGGCTACAGCAGGTACCAAACCCTGGGAATAGAGCCACGTCCCCTCCTCTGCCTGGGGCTGGGGGTGATGGGGGGGGGGGAGGCTCGGGGACACGGTGCTGGTGAGGAGAAACAGGCTGGGGGGGGGGGGGGGAGGGAGGGAGGGATTTTTTCTCATCCATGTGCCCCCAAGAACCGTGCCTCAGTTTCCCCTCCATCCTTCCCTGCCCCCAGCCGGGGTGACGCTGCAGGGAAGGTGCCCCTGGTGGGGTGGGGCTCCCAGCGGGGAGGAGGGGGGGGACACAAAAAGGTGCAAACAAACCTCCCCCCCTCTCTTTTATCCTGGCAGCCCCCAGCATGGCCCCGCTGGGCGAGGAGGACGCCGCTGATCCGGGAGCGTTCCTGCAGCCTCTCCTCTGGGGAGGCTCCCAGCCTCCAGGTGCTCCTGTACCACCCGGCAACCCCCCCCCCCGCACCCCCCGGACACCCCCACGCTCCTCACCTTCACCTGCGGGGAGTACACGGCCGAGGAGCTCTGTGTCCATGCAGCCAAAGCCTGCGGTGAGCAGTGGAACCCCCGGGGGCTTGGGGGTGGTGGCCATGGGCTCAGGGTGGTGGCCAAGTGTTCAGGGAGGTGGCCAAGTGTTCAGGGAGGTGGCCATGGGCTCAGGGTGGTGGCCAAGTGTTCAGGGAGGTGGCCATGGGCTCAGGGCGGTGGCCAAGGGCTCAGGGTGGTGGCCAAGGGCTCAGGGGTGGTGGCCAAGTGCTCAGGGTGGTGGCCATGGGCTCAGGGAGGTGGCCATGGGTTTAGGGTGGTGGCCAAGGGCTCAGGGTGGTGGCCATGGTCTTGGGTTGGTGGCCATGGCCTCAGAGTGGTGGCCATGGCCACCTGGGCCAGCTGACAGCTCTGTCCCCAGGGGGTGTCACCCATGTGTCACCCTCTCTTCGCCCTGGCCACCCAGGATCTCAGCTGCTGGTTCCCCCCCAGCCACCCTCTTCACCCCGGACACCCACACCCAGGTGCTGCTCTACAGGATCAGGTACAGCCCCGACCCTGGCACTGGCACTGTCACCGCCGGTGTCCCCAAGCCACCCTGGTTGCTGACAGGGGCCGTGCGGGACCCTCCCCGTCAGGTTCTTCTTCCCCAACTGGTGTGGACTGGGCCGCTCCCACCGTTTCCAGTTGCCCAACGACCAGGCCAGCCCCATCCTGGACTACCCCGTCCTCGATTACCTCTTTGCCCAGGTGAGCTCTGTCCCTGTCCCCAACCCCCGGGGGACACCCCTGAGGTCCCGTGTGGCTTCTCAGGGGGTGGTGGGGGGCACTCACCCACTTTCACCCCCCCTCCCCAGCACCCACCCTGGAAGCTCGGGGGGGGGGGGGGGGGGAAGTTGGGGACACGACCCCTGCCTCACACCCACAAACTGGGTGGGGGGTGGGGGTGGCACACGGACCCCCCACCCACCCAACCCTCGTCCCCTCCTCCCAGTCCCGCAGTGATTTCATCATGGGGGGGGGTGGCAGTGCCACTGTCCCTGCCCAGCCAGGAGCAGTGTCTGAGCCTGGCCCTGCTGGACATGCTGCGCCTGGCCCAGGAGCAGAGCTGGAGTCCCCAGGAGGTCCTCAGCCACGTCAGGTGAGAGGGGGGCTGGGGGGGACAGCTCTGAACCCCCGGGGACAGCCCTGGACCCCTGGGGGACAGTTTGGTGTCCCTGGGGACAACCCAGGATCCATGGAATCAGCCTGGCACCTCTGGGGACAGTCTGGTGTCCCTGGGGACAACCTGGCACCCATTGGGACAACCCAGCACCTATGGGGACAGTCTGGTGTCCCTGGGGACAACCTGGCACCCATCGGGACAACCTGGCACCTATGGGGACAGTCTGGTGCCTATGGGGACAACCTGGTGTCCCTGGGGACAACCTGGCACCCATCAGGACAAGCTGGCACCTATGAGGACAGTCTGGCATCTATGGGGACAACCTGGTGCCTATGGGGACAGTCTGGTGTCCCTAGGGACAAGCCAGCATCCATGGGGACAACCTGGTATCCATGGAAACGGTCCAGTGTCCCCAGGGGACAGCCTCACACCCCTCAGGACAGCCTGACACCCGTGGGGGACATCCCAGCAGCCATGGGGACAAGCCTGGTGTCTCCCTGGGGACAACTCGATGTCCCCGAGGGCAGCCTGGACCTACGGGGACATCCTAACACCCGTGGGGACATCCCAGCACCCACGGGGACATCCTAACACCCGTGGGGACATCCCAGCACTTGTGGGGGACATCCCAGCACCCACGGGGACATCCTAACACCCGTGGGGACATCCCAGCACCCGTGGGGACATCCCAGCACCCGTGGGGACAACTTGATGTCCCTGTGGACAGCCCCAAGAGCCACGGGGTCATCCCGACCTCCCGCTTGCTCCCCGGCAGCTACAAGTCCTGCCTCCCGGTACCGCTCCGGTCCTGGATCCAGCAGCACAGTTTCCTGACCCGTAAGCGGGTCCGGCACCGGTTCGGAACGTCCCTGCGGCGGTTTGGCTCGGTGCCAGGCGAGATGGGCGGGCCCTGAAGCTCAAATACCTCCTGGACCTGGAGCGGCTGGTCCGGAGCTGGGCCCAGGAGAACTTCCAGGGGAGGTCACCCGGTTTCCGGTACCGCCATCTCCATCCAGGTGGCCGCGGGAGAGCGGAAGTCGCCTGGAGCTGCGGTGGCTCCGAGGTGAGGGGGGGGGTGAGGGTCCCGCGGGGGGGTGGCTTGGGGGAGAAATCCTAGGAAGTGAAGGGTTGGAAGGGAACTGGGGAGATCCCGGAGTCCAACCCCACCCTGCAGAGCGGGTGTCACCTCCAGGAGGGGACAGGAGGGGGACACAGGGACAGCTCCAGGTGGAGGGAAGGTTCCGAGAAGGGACCTGAGCTGGGTTGGACTCGATGATTTTGAGCCCTTCACCCCTCTGAGGCTGTGACCCGGAGCCCCCCCCCCCCCCGGGGGGTGTGACACGCGTGTCCGTGTGTCCCCCAGGGCCACCAACACTTCTGTGACTTCCCGGACATCGCTGACATCACCATCAAGCAGAGCAGCGCGCCGGGAGGGGGGGCTCGGCAGAGACCCGCGTGGTCACCATCACCAAAACAGACAACAGGGTGCTGGTGAGCAGGGGGGGGGACCCGGGGGCTGGGGGGGGGGGTGATAGGTCCTGGGGGGGGTGATGGGTGCCAGGGGTTGGGGGGGTGGGTGATGGGTTCCAGGGGTTGGGGGGATGATGGGTCCTGGGGGGTGTGATGGGTCCTGGGGGTTGGGGGGGGGAGGGGGGGCGATGGGTCCTGGGAGTTTGGGGGGGGTGGGTGATGGGACCTGGGGGCTGGTGGGGGTGATGGGAGCTGGGGGTTGGGGGGGGTGGGTGATGGGTCCCAGGGGGTGTGATGGGAGCTGGGGGTTGGGGGGGTGGGTGATGGGTCCAGGAGGTTGGGGGGGTGATGGGAGCTGGGGGTTGGGGGGGGTGGGTGATGGGACCTGGGGGGGGGGTGATGGGAGCCGGGGGTTGTGGGGGTGATGGGACCTGGGGGTTGTGATGGGACCCAGAGGTTGAGGGGGTGGGTGATGGGTCCAGGAGGTTGGGGGGGTGATGAGTCCTGGGGGACGTGATGGGTCCAGGGCGTTGGGAGGGGTGGGTGATGGGTCCCAGGGGTTGTGGGGGGGGGGGGGTTCCAGGGCTGTCCCCCTGTCCCCTGCAGGAGGTGGAGTTCCCCTCCCTGCGGGACGCCCGCTCCTTGGTGGCTCTGCTGGACGGGTACCACCGCCTGACTGCAGCCCCCCAGCACTACTTCTGCAGGGAGGTGGCCCCCCCCCGCCTGCTGGAGGACCTGGAGAACCAGTGCCACGGGCCCATCAGGTGGGTGCTGGGACCCCCCCCACCCACCCCGCTGCCCTCCAAGTAGAGGGGATGGGGGTCGAGCCCCCTGGAGCCACCGGCGCCCTGGGGACCTGTCCCTGTCCCACCTCTGGGGGACACCCCAGTGCTCCCCGAATGTGGGGACACCACGGGGGTCCCATGAGGGTGACTGTGACACAAACCCCCCCCTCGCCCCACCCCGGGCAGTGCTGAGTTTGCAGTGAAGAAGCTGAAGGCAGCGGGGGGGGCAGCCGGGGCTCTACCTCCTGCGCCGCAGCCCCCAGGACTTCGACAGCTTCTTGGTGACAATCTGTGTCCAGGTGAGACCCCCCCTGCCACCCCCCCACTGCCACAACCCCCATTGCCACCACCCCCACTGCCACCATCGCCCCCAGCATCACCACTGCCACCAACCCCAGTATCACCAGTGCCACCCCCACTGCCACCCCACTGACAGCCCCACTGCCACCACCCCCAGTATCACCAATGTCACCCCCACTGCCACCCCACTGCCACTACCCCCACTGCCACCACCCCAGCATCACCACTGCCACCCCCACTGCCACCCCACTGCCACCCCATTGCCACCCCACTGCCACCACTCCCCCCAGTATCACCAGTGCCACCCCCACTGCCACCAGCACCACGCCGAGGGTGTCACTGGTGTCACTGGTCCCCAGGCCGGTGCCCCCCCTGCTGGGGACAGGCAGATCACACTGGGGGGATCTCGAGGGGCTGGGATTCCAGGGGGGGGTCTCTCCCCCCATCCTCCTGCCCCCATCTCTCCCCCCCATCTCTCACCTCCAGACCCGCTCCGGCCCTGACTTCAAGCGGTGCCGGATCCGCCGGGACGCTGCGGGGGGGTTCTGGCTCTTGGGGGTGTCCCGGGGGTTCTGCAGCCTGCGGGAGGTGCTGGACACCTACAGACACTGGGGGCTGCAGGCTGAGGGGACCCCCCTGCACCTCCTCACCTGCTGTGTCCCCCAGCCCAGAGGTGAGACCCCCAAACCCGGGGGGGGACACACACCGTGTGACATCAGAGAGCAGGCTGTGTGACGTCACAGGGGGAAGGGGGGGGGGCTGTGACATCACGGAGTGGGCGGGGTGAGGTCACAGCCCGCCCCTCACACACAACCCCCCCCCCAGACAGGTCCAACCTCCTGATCGTCCGCAGCGGCTGCCCCCGCCCCCCCCCCCCTCCCCCGCCGCCCCTCACCGCAGCCTCACGCAGATGATGTTCCACAAGATCGACCCCCCAGAGCCTCACCTGGGTACGAGGGGGGGTCAGGGGGGTCAGGGGACAGGGCAGGACGTTTTCCCCCCCCCTCCCGCCCCATCCCCAACTCCAGCATCCCCCCCCCTCTCCCCACAGGGTGAGAGCCTTGCCCAGGGCTCCTTCACCCGCATCTACAGAGGCATCAGGAGGGACCAGGAGCAGGATGGGGCCCACCAGACCCCCGTGGTGCTCAAGGTCATGGACAGCACCCACCAGAACTGCACCGAGGTGAGGCAGCGGCGGCCCCCAGCTCGACCCCTGTAACCCCACAGCCCCCCCCTGAGCCCCCATCTCCCCCTCCCAGTCCTTCCTGGAGGCAGCCAGCATCATGAGCCAGCTCTCCCACAAGCACCTGGTCCTGCTGCACGGTGTCAGCCTGGGGAAGGACAGTGAGTGCTTGTCCCCTTGTGTCCCCACCCCCAGGAGGGCCCCACACAGCCCCACACATGGGTCCTGACACCCTCTAACCCCCACTTCCCCCCCAGGTATCATGGTGCAGGAGTATGTCAGGTACGGGCCCCTGGACCTCTACCTGAAGAAGAAGCAAGGTGAGGGCAAGGTGACCACCAGCTGGAAGCTGCAGGTAGCCAAGCAGCTGGCCTATGCCCTCAACTACCTGGTGAGCCACCAGCACAGGCCCATGGGCAGCACCTCTACATGTCCCCATCCCATGGCTCCCCCCTGTCCCCATCCCAATGTTCCCCCATCTCCCCATCCCAATGTTCCCCCATGTGCCCATTCCAAGGCTTCCCCTCTGTCCCCATCCCTTTGGCTCCCCCACATCCCCATCCCAATGTTCCCCCCTCTCCCCATCCCATGGCTCCCCCACATCCCCATCCCATTGTTCCGCCATGTCCCAATCCCAATGTCCCCCCACGTCCCTCATCCCATGGCTCCCCTATGTCCCCATCCCAATATTCCCTCATGTCCCCATCCCAATGTTCCCCCATGTCCCTGTCCCTCAGCCCCTCTCCATCCCCAGCCCGGTTCCCCCCTCCCGTGTCCCCATGGGCTCCCCCCCTGCTGTCCCCAACTCAGCCCCTGGGTCCCTCTCCCCAGGAGGACAAGAAAATCACCCACGGCAACGTCTCAGCTAAGAAGGTGCTGCTGACCCGGGAGGGGGACAGCACCAGCCCCCCCTTCATCAAACTCAACGACCCGGGGGTCAGCGTCACCGTCCTGGCCCCGGACAGTGAGTTGGGGTGACCCGGGGGGGCTTGGGGGGGTGTCAGGACCCCTCCTGGTGGGTGCTGAGTGGGGTTTGTGTGGTTCTGTGTCCCAGTGCTGGTGGAACGCATCCCCTGGGTGGCCCCCGAGTGCCTGAGGGACCCCCAGAGCCTGGCACTGCCAGCTGACAAGTGGAGCTTTGGGGCCACCCTCTGGGAGATCTTCAGTGGGGGCAACATGCCCCTCAGCCTGCTGCAGCCCCAGGAGGTCAGGCTGCACCCCCCCACTGCACCCACACCCCACTGCTCACCCCACAGCATCCCTGCTCCTCACCCCACTGCAACCCCACTGCTCACCCCACAGCATCCCCACTCCTCACCCCACTGCATCCCCACTCCTCACCACACTGCATCCCCACTCCTCATTCCACAGCATCCCCACTCCTCACCCCACAGCATCCCCACTCCTCACCCCACAGCATCCCCACTCACCCCACAGCATCCCCACTGCTCATCCCACAGCATCCCCACCTTCCTGTCCCATTCCCATCCCCATCTTCCTGCCTCATCCCCATCTTTCTGCCCCATCCTCATCCTCCTGCCCCATATCCCACTCCTCCTGCCCCATCCTTCTGCCCCATATCCCAGTCCTCCTGCCCCATCCCCACCCTCCTGCCCCATCCTCATCCCACTGCATCCCCATTCTTCTGTCCCATCCTCATCCTCCTGCCCCATATCCCACTCCTCCTGCCCCATCCTATCCCACTGCATCCCCATCCTCCTGCCCCATCTCCATCCTCCTTCCCATCCCCATCCTCCTGCCCCTTCCCTTTCCTCCTGCCCCATCCTGCTGGAGGTTGGACACACACACAGGATCATTCCCCTTTTCCCTCTCCCCCAGAAACTGGATTTTTACCAGAGCCAGCAGCAGCTCCCGGTGCCTCGCTGGCCAGAACTGGCCACGCTGGTTGCCCAGTGCATGGATTACGAGCCCCGGCACCGGCCCTGCTTCCGCGCCCTCCTGCGGGACCTCAACAGCCTCATCAGCTCCGGTTGGGAATGGGATTGGGATTGGGAGCGGTGGGAAGGGACAAGGTGCATCCCAGCCCCTTCCCACCCCCTTCCCTCACCGCCCCCTCCCCCAGATTACGAGCTGCTCTCCGACCTCTCCCCCCCGGAGCTGAGGCTGCGGAATTCCTTCTGGGGCTACGAGCCCCTCGCCCCCTCCCAGGACCCCCAACACTTCGAGGAGAGGCACCTCAAGTACATCTCGCTGCTGGGCAAGGTCGGGGATGGGGGAGGTCCCTGTGCCCCCAGGATTTGGGCCATGAATTCCCAACCCCCCCCCCCCCCCCTCTTACCTCCGTTTGGGGCATGGACCCTTCCCGGCTCCCAGGAGGAAGCTTTGGCTCCCAAAGCTCAGAAACTCTTCCTGTGGGATCTGGAAGAGGAAAATGAGGTGCTGGGGGAGGGCTCCAAGACTCCCTCCCCCCATAATCCCGCTTCTCCCCGAGCAGGGGAATTTTGGGAGCGTGGAGCTGTGTCGCTACGATCCCCTGGGTGACAGCACGGGGGAGCTGGTGGCCGTGAAGAGGCTGCAGCAGGATTCTGCCCAGGAGCTGCGGGATTTCCAGAGGGAAATCCAGATCCTGCACTCCCTGCACCACGAGTTCATCGTCCGGTACCGGGGGGTCTGCTCCAGCCGGGGTGAGCCCGAAGGGAATGGGACAGGGGGTGGGGAGGGAATGGGGAAGGGAATGGGGAAGGGAATGGGAAGGGAGTGGGGCAGGGAACGGGGCAGGGAACAGGGCAGGGAACGGGACAGGGAACGGGACAGGGAACGGGACAGGGAACGGGACAGGGAACGGGACAGGGAACGGGACAGGGAACGGGACAGGGAACGGGACAGGGAACGGGACAGGGAACGGGGAAGGGAACGGGGAAGGGAACGGGGAAGGGAACGGGGCAGGGAACGGGGCAGGGAACGGGGAAGGGAACGGGGAAGGGAACGGGGAAGGGAACGGGGCAGGGAACGGGGCAGGGAACGGGGCAGGGAACGGGGAAGGGAACGGGGAAGGGAACGGGGCAGGGAACGGGGCAGGGAACGGGGAAGGGAACGGGGAAGGGAACGGGCGGGGAATGGGAAGGGAACAGGGAGGGGAACAGGGAGGGGAACAGGGAGGGGAACAGGGAGGGGACGGGCGGGGAATGGGGAGGGAGCAGGAAGGGAATGGGGAAGGGAACAGGAGGGAAAGGGCAGGGAGCAGGGAGGGAATGGGAAGGGAGCAGGAAGGGAACGGGCGGGGAACGGGGGGGGAACAGGGAGGGAGCAGGGAGGGGGCAATGCTCCAGCCTCACCTCCTGGTCCGGGTGTCCGTGCAGGGAGCCGTGGGCTACGGCTGGTGATGGAATACTTGCCCAAGGGTTGCCTGCGGGACTACCTGCAGAAGAACCGGTCCCGTTTGGACCGGGACACCCTGCTCCTCTACGCCTGGCAGATCTGCAAGGTTGGGGGGAGGGGGCGGGAGGGCAGAGGGAGAGGGTTGGGTCCCGCTGCATCCCGGGGTGGGATCGGAGCCGTGGGCACCGCTTTGCCCCGGGGGTGGTGCCGGATCCCGGGCTCCTTCCCGCGCAGGGCATGGAATACCTGGGGGGGCAGCGCTGCGTGCACAGGGACCTGGCCAGCAGGAACATCCTGGTGGAGAGCCAGAGCCACGTCAAGATCGGGGACTTCGGGCTGGCCAAGCTGCTGCCCCAGGACAAGGAGTACTACGTGGTGAGGGAGCCCGGGCAGAGCCCCATCTTCTGGTGAGGGGGACCCCTGAAGAAGGAGGGTTGGGGAGGGGGGGACGGAGGACAGGGGGGTGCTCAGGGTCCCTCACCCCCAGGTATGCACCAGAGTCCCTGGCAGACAACGTTTTCTCCCGGGCATCTGACATCTGGAGTTTTGGGGTCCTCCTCTACGAGCTCTTCACCTACGGCAGCAAAACAAGGAGCCCCTCGGAGGTGAGACCCCCCCACCCTGGGGAGGGATCTTGCTCTCCTCACCCCCCAGACCTGTTACCTTTGAGATCAAGTCAGCCCTGGTGGCTCAGGGTTGTCCCCACCCCCCCCAGGAGTTCCTCCAGATGATGGGCACGGAGAAGCCAGCACAGATCATCTGCCACTTGCTGGAGCTCCTCAGGGACAACCAGAGGCTCCCAGCTCCACCCGACTGCCCCGGGGAGGTGAGGAGACCCCTGCCCAGGGCTCTGGGGAGGAGGAGGGGGTGTCCTGAAGGGCCACCCAGCTCCCCTGATGTCCCCATCCCTTGTCCCCAGGTCTACACCCTGATGCTGAGCTGCTGGGCTTTCAGCCCTGGCACCAGACCCACCTTTGGGGACCTGCTCCCCAAAATCGAGGCACTGCGGGACCACCAGAGCAGTGCCTGTGGGTAGCCCCCCCCCCTCTTTACCTCGGGAGCCCCGGGCCACCCCCCCACCCCCTCCCCAGCACCAGCTTCAGTGATTGCAGTGGCTGCGGGGGGGACACAGCCACCGCTGCCACCCCCCTGCAATGTCACCCTGCTTGCCCCCGGCCACCTCAGCCCTGCAGCCCCCTCCCCACTGTCTGCAGCCCCCTCCTGCCTGGCTGCCCCCCCCTCTCTGCTCCCCCCGGGGTGGGATTTGGCTGTTTTATGCTCAAGTTTGGGAAATTTCTCACCTGGGCTGAATGAGAGGGGGACAGAGGGGAGGGGGTACCCACAAACCAACCCGGTGCAGGGGTCCCTAAGGGGTCCCCCAGGGTGCTGGCCCTGTCCCCACACCCAGGAGCACCAGGCCAGGCTCAGCCCTCCCCGGACCCCCCCCCTTCCCCAAGTCCCTTGTCCCAGAGCCAGCTCAGCCCTGGGGGATCGTCCCCTTGTCCCTCTGTCCCCCCCTTTGTCCCTCTGTCCCCTCCTTGTCCCTCTGTCCCCTCCTTGTCCCTCTGTCCCCCCCTTGTCCCTCTGTCCCCCCCTTGTCCCTCTGTCCCTCCTTGTCCCTCTGCCCCCCCCCCTTGTCCCTCTGCCCCCCCCCTTGGCCCACCCACCCCCTCCCCCAGCCCCGAGGCTCCGGTGATGGGCGCCAGAGCAGGAGAAAGGCAAGGGGAGGGGGTTATTAGAAAATTAAAGTGTTTAATAAAAGAGCAGCTCCTGCTCCCTTCACAGCACGGGGAGGGGGGGGGGACACCAACTGCCGGGCAGCAGGTGACAGCGTGGGGACAGCCAGGGAGGGGGGGGCTGGCTGATTTAGGGGGCTGGGGGGGCTCCCAGCCGGTGGTAAATCCACCCCTCCCCTCCCCAGCTGGGCTCCATCCAGTGTTTCAGATTCACACAACCAAAGGGGGAGCCCCGGGGGGGGCTCAGAGGGGTCCGTGGGGGAGGTGGCTCAGGACCCTGCCAGGTAGATCCCTGCAGAGGAGGAGAAAGGGTGAGGGGGGGGCTGGGAGGGTGGGGGGGCACCCATATGCTGTCAGGGGGGGGCGTGGGGGGGCATCACCTCGGGGGGGGGAGTGGGGTGGAATTGGGGGGGTGGAAGGAAGGGACCCCGGGATCCCCAGGACCATGGGGAGCAAGGAGGGGACCCCAAGAGCCCCAGGACCATGGGGAGCAGGGAGGGGATCCTGGGACCCCCAGGACCATAGGGAGCAGGGAGGGGACCCCAAGACCCCCAGGGCCATGGGGAGCAGGGAGGGGAGCGGGGAGGGGACCATGGGGTGCAGGGAGGGGACCCCAGGACCATGGGGTGCAGCGAGGGGATCCTGGGACCCCCAGGTCCATGGGGAGCAGGAGGGGAGCGGGGAGGGGACCATGGTGTGCAGGGAGGGGACCCCAGGACCATGGGGTGCAGGGAGGGGATCCTGGGACCCCCAGGACCATGGGGAGCAGGGAGGGGACCTCAGGACCCTCGGGACCATGGGGAGCAGGGAGGGGGACCCCAGTGCACCCCATCCACCCATGGGAAAGGCCCTCAAGCACCCCAGGCAAGGGCCCCCCTCCCCGTGCACCTTGGAGAGGAGGGAAGGGACCCAATGCCCGGGGGGTCCCAGGGGAGGGGAGGAGGAGCCCCCTGCCCCCCACCCTACCTGTAGCAAACCTCTTCTTGACCAGGGACATTCTGTACCCGGTGCTCGCCAGCTCCACCTCCACCCCGGACAGGGTGCTGCCCTCGCTGCTGAACTGGGCGGCCACTGGGCTGGGCTTACTGGGCCCCCCCAGGGGCTCCCAACTGGCCGAGAGCCGCCCACAGCCTGGGGAGGGGGAGAGCAAAGAGGGGGGGGGTGGGGAGGGGTCTGTGAGGCCTCTGCTGCTGCTCCCCAGCCCCCAGCCCCCCCCTGGATGCAGCCCCCAGACCCCCCGGGGTGCAGCCCCCACCCCCCCTGGGTGCTGCCTCACCTCCCTGCACCTCCAGCAGCTTCCAGAGCAGCCTCTTCTCCTCCAGGTTCCTGCGGGGGACATGGGAATGTCCCCAAGGTACCAGAACACCCCACCCCCACCCAAAAAGCAAAAAAAAGCAAAAAAAGCAAAAAAAACCCCAAAAAACAAACAAAAAAAAAACCCAAAAAACAAACAAACAAAAAAACAAAAAAAAAAAAACAAGAAACCCCCCCAAAAAAAACACCAAAAACAAACAAAAAAAACAAAGAAAAAAAACCCAAACAACAACCAAATAAACACAAAGCAAACAAAAACAAACAAAACAAAAATAAAATAAAAACCAAACAAAAACAAAAATCGAGCAAACAAGACAAATAAACAAAAAACAAAACAAGTAAATAAAACCAAACAAAACCTAACCAACCAACCAAAAACAAATAAAAAACAAAAACAAACAAAACCCAATAACAAAATAAAACCAAACAAAGCAAAAACAAAACAAAACCAAACAAAGCAAAACCAAACAAAACAAAACCAAAGAAATAAACCCAAACAAAATAAAACCAAACCAAATAAAACCAAACCAAATAAAACCAAACCAAATAAAACCAAACCAAATAAAACCAAACCAAATAAAACCAAACCAAATAAAACCAAACCAAATAAAACCAAACCAAATAAAACCAAACCAAATAAAACCAAACCAAATAAAACCAAACCAAATAAAACCAAACCAAATAAAACCAAACAAAATAAAACCAAACAAAACCAACCAACCAAGCAACACCAAAACCAACCAAACCAAACCAAAAAAACCACCCAAAACAAAAAACCAACCAACCAACCAACAAAACCCCAAAATCCCCAACCCTGCTCCCCCCCTCCCTTCCCCACTCCTTCAACTCCCCCATCCCAAAGTTTCCTTTCCCCCCCAGACCCATTTCCCAGCTCGGGGCGTGTGTCCCTCCCCTTTCCCCTTTCCCCCCCCCCCCAGCTCCCCCTTTCCCCCCATCCCGTACCAGCTGGCCGGGGGCTGGAGCCGCAGGTTTGTGAGTGGCTCATCCACGGGCAGGAGGACGTGGACATTGGCGAGGGGCACGGGGGGGGCCAGAGCCCCCGCGTTGTACCCGTAGCGCACCGTGACCCGGGTGGTCCCGGGGCCGCAGTCCCAGCGGGCACAGAGCCGGAGCGGAGCCGCCCCGGGACCCGAGCGGGAGAACTGGGGAAGGGGAGGGGGGTTGGGGGTGTCAGGGAGGGCTCGGATTGGGCGCGGAGACCCCCTCTGACCTCCCCCCCCCCCCCCCAAAAAAAAGAACGTGGCTCTCACCTGGTACTTGAGCAGAGCCACGTTGTAGTAGGAGGCGGAGGGGCTCAGCTCCGCTTGTTTCTGCAGCTGCCCCGTGAGTGCCCCCATGTTCAGCCAAAAATCCCGGGTGCTGGGGTCGCTCTGGGAGGGGTCGCTGAGGGGAAGGGGTGGGGGGGGGTGTCAGGACGGTGACAAAGTCACAGGAAACCCAGCACCCCCCCAGGTCCTGACCCTGCACCCACCAGGCTCTCCCCAGGCTGCTTGAGTCCCCCTGTACCCCCCCACCCAGCTCCCAGCTCTGCACCCACCCACTCTGAGGCTCCTGGAACCCCCCCAGGAACCCCCTGTACCCCCACACCCACCCCCCAGCTCACAGGGTGCCTGCTCCCCCCTGCACCCCAATATCCCCCTCCCCACCACCTCCTAAGCTCCCTCCATCCCCCCTGTACCCCAATATCCCCCTCCCCCCCACCTCTTAAGTTCCCTACACCCCCCTGTACCCCAATATCTCCCTTCCCTCCACCTCCCAAGCTCCCTACACCCCCTGTACCCCAATACCCCCTTTCCCCCCACCTCCCAAGTTCCCTACACCCCCCTGTACCCCAACATCCCCCTCCCCACCACCTCCCAGCTTGCCTATTGCCCCCCCCACACCCCAATACCCTCTCCCCACCACCACATCCCCCCTCCTACCCCTTCCCACACCGCCCCCCCCCCCAGCAGCCCAGCCTGCCCAGACCCCTTCCCCTCTTTCCCCCCCCCCCCCCGGGATGTCACGGTGTGTCCCCGTGTCCCCACGTCCCCAGACCTGTAGAGCAGCTCGGCGTTGGGCAGGAACTGCTCGATGGCGCTGGCGTTCAGCAGCCGAAAGCTGAGCACGGGGGGGGCTGCGGGGCCGCTGAAGACGCGGATGATGCCGGCGGGGAAGGACATGGTCACCTCCCCCGTCACCTTCACCAGGCAGCTACCGGGGGGGAGGGGGACAGACCGGGAGAGGAGGGGGAGGGAAGGGAAGGGGGAGGGTCAGTGGGTACCCCTCCAGGCTTCGGGAAGGGTCCCGACCCCACCCTGGGACCCCCACCCTACCTGTCGGCATCGTGTCCCTTGAAATAAGCGTGCACGTACTCGGTGAAGGCGGCGGCCACCGGCAGCGCGTCCTGCGAGCCCAGCACCACGGGGCTGGGACCCCGCGACAACCCTGGGGACACGGGGGTCAGCGGAGCCCAGGTGGGACCCCCCTCCCACCCCCCCTCTTCCCGGCACCCACCGAGAGCCGGCTGGGAGGTGGTGAAGAAGCCCCTCTCGCCCAGGCTGGGGGGGGCTGAGTGCGAGGGGCCGCAGCTCCAGGAGGGTGAGGGGCTCAGCGAGCGCGACTGCAAAGGAAGATGGGGTCCGGGGGGAGGGGTCTGGGTCCAAACCCTGCCGTGGAGGATGGGGGAGGGGTCCCCAGTGCCCCCCCAGTCACCCACCAGCTCGGTGTTGCTGCCCGCAGCCGGCCCGGCCCCCGGTCTCTTGGAACGGGAGCGGCGTGGAGGGGCCACGAGTGGGACCTCCCGGGGGGATGCTCTGGAGCGGGTGGTGGGGGGAGCATCTGGAGAGGGGGGGCAACAAATAGGGGGTGAAGAGATTCACCAGAGTATGTCCCCCCCACCCCCCCTCGAACGTATCTAGCGGGGTCTCACCGGTGCTGTGAGCTTTGCAAGGTCTCAGCTGAGATGGGTGAGACCCTGCACCCAGCTGGGGGGTTGGGGGGGGTGTTAAGGGTGATGGGGGGGGGGTCCTGCACCCCAACCACTCACCCGGCTCAGGCTGTGGCAGGGGAGCTGCTGGCGTGTCACCCTCTGTCCCCCTCGTCCCCGACCCTTGGCAGGTCCATGGCGAGGGGCTGGAGGACTCCCCCCCACTGGGGGGGGCCGGGGAGGAGGAAGAGGAAGAGGCCGAGTTGGAGGAAGGACGGGGCGGGAGGGGCTGATCCCCCCCCGGGGCTGCGGGGTCTGCCCCACGGCGGGGGCTCCCCAAAAGGGTCTGGGGAGGGGGCTTCACGGGGGGGGAGCGGACCGCTGGGGCAGCGGTTGCGCCCCCGGGGGGCCGCCCCTCCGTCGTCCCCCCCCCACAGCCCCTCGGCCCCGGGGCCGCTGAAAACGGCGAAGCCGGGGGGCTCGGGGAGGCGGGGGCTGCGGGGCCGCGGTACCCAGGCCCCGGGGTCCCGGGCGGTGGGAGGGGGCGGCGCTGGAAGGGGGGGGTCCGAGGGGCCGCCCCGCTTGGGGAGGGGACTCTGCGGTGTTCCGGGCTGCGGGGTCCAGGGTCTGGAGTCCGGGGAGGGTCCGGGCGCGGGGTGCGAGGGCGAGTCCAGCCCCGAGTCCTCCACGTTCTCCGGGGAGGAGGAGGAGAAGGGGGAGGAGGAGGAGGTCAGGACGTAGGTGCGGGGGGCTGCGGGGAGACCCCGGCGTCAGGGAGCTGCCTGGAGGGGGGGGACACACACGCAGCCGCCCGGACGCCGGGGTCGCCCCCACCCCCTCCCTGTTCCTCCCTCCCCAAAAATCCTCACCCGGGAAATCCTCCGCTTCGAAAGCCGACTCCAGCGGGGGCCCGAAGAGTGCAGCGGGGGGCACGGAGTCTGGGGGGGCTTTCCTGGGACCGCTGCAACCAGGGACAGAGCCTCAGGACCACCACCCCCCAGAGCTGCATCCCCCGTGGCACCCCACTCCCTCCCCGTCCCGTACCTCTTCACCTGCGTCGCCAGACACCCCCTCCCCACTCCGTCACCTGCGGGGAGAAAGGAACACGCTGGGGGGGTGGGGGGGACAAAGCCACTGCCACCGGGACCCCCAGGACACCCCCCATGACATCCCCAGGAACCCCGACCCAGCGTGGCCTCACCTGCTGCCAGCGTCCCCTCGGGGTCCAGCTCGCTTGGGGCTGGGGTCCCAGATGCCACGTGCCCTGTGGAGGGATGGGGACAGGCAGTGCGAGGGGACACGGGGACAGGCAGCACGAGGGGACGTTGAGCTGGGGGGCACGGAGCCTGGGGACCCCCCCCAAGTCGTGCTGAGCCCCCCCCCGTGGTGGCACTTACGGGATGACTGTCGCTTGACGGTGCCCTGCAAGAGATCGGGGACAAAGGGGGGGGGGGGGGGGGGTCAGTTGACGATCCCTGGGGACCCCCCCCATCCCCTGCAGTGCCCCCCCCCCCTCACCCCGATGCTGGGGGGCAGGATGAGGTTCCCCACGGTGGCCTTGAGCTGCTCCACGGTGGCCTCGGTGCTGTCCCCGGCGTCCCGGGGCTGCACGGGTTTGATGTGGATGTAAAATTTCCGGGGCTCCTCCTCGTCGTAGTCGGAGTCGCTGGAGGAGCAGATGTGGTTCTCCGCTTCGGCTGAATCCCCCCGGGTCAAGGCAACACCCCGTGTTCTGACACCCACCCTCCCCACTCTGTGGACACCCCCGAAAAAAACCCCAAAATCGAGGTCACGGCACAAGGATACAGCGGGGGGGCGTCGGGGCGCACGGTGAACCCATCCTCATCCACCTCAGGGCAGCCCTGTGGGGAGGTGCTCGGGGTGGGGTCGGCTCCCACGTCCTCCCGGGATGGGGGGAGGAAAATAAAACCAACCCCCAGGGCTGGCAGGGGGACACGGACAGGCTGGGACAGACTGGGACAGACTGGGATGACACTCACCACTTCGGTGTCCGGGGATTCCCTGGGAATGACAGGGAGAGTGTTAGGGTCCTGGAGTAGGGAATGGAGATTGGGGGAGGGGGGGGGGAGGCCCAGGAGGGTGGGGAGGGGGGATGTGGAGACCCAGGGATAAGGGATGCAGAGATCCAGGGATGGGGGACACGGAGATCCAGGGATGAGGGACACAGAGATCCAGGGATGAGGGACACAGAGATCCAGGGATGGGGGACACAGAGATCCAGGGATGGGGGACACAGAGATCCAGGGATGGGGGACACAGAGATCCAGGGATGGGGGACACAGAGATCCAGGGATGGGGGACACGGAGATCAGGGATGGGGGACACAGAGATCCAGGGATGGGGGACACAGAGATCCAGGGATGGGGGACACAGAGATCCAGGGATGGGGGACACGGAGATCCAGGGATGGGGGACACGGAGATCCAGGGATGAGTGATGTGGAGCTGGAGGAATCAGGGTCATGACGATCCAGGGATGAGGGACATGAAGATCCAGGGATGAGGGACATGGAGATCCAGGGATGGGGGGGACATGGATCCAGGGATGAGGGACACAAGGATCCAGGACAAGTGGCCCCTTACCCAGCATCCCTCTCCCTCTCCTTCCTGCTCAACCCAGGGATCCGGAAAGCTTTACTCCTGCTTCTTTTGGGTCCTGGCAGAGACAGGGAGGGGCCAAAGCAGTCAGCAGCCCCCCTAGACCCCCCAAATCCTCTCTTTACACCCCAAAAATCCCCCGGGGGGGTGGGGGGGCTGCTGGGTGCAGACGTACTTGCCTTCCTGCGCTGGGGCCAGCCGGTACTCATCGAAATCCAACGCTCCTGCCATGGGGAGTGGGACCAGGCTCATGGCTTCAGCACCCTTGCAGGAGGATGAGCACCCCCCGGGGGGGGTGTGGGTGCTGCTGGACCCCACCAAAGCTCACCTGGGCGCTCTCTCCCCGTGCCCTTGCTCTCAGCAAACCTCCGCAGCAGCATCTCGGTGCCGATGTTCTCCACGTTCTGCTTGAATTCTTCGTGCACCTGGGCAAAAAAAAAAAAAAAAAAAACCAAAAAACCCACACCAAAACCTAGGAGAGCTCCTCAGGGGTTGTCCCCAAGGTGTCAGCACTTCCCTAAAGCCTCACCTGCCCGATCTGGACGTGGGTGTCCTCCACGGAGTGGGAGTAGGAGCCGATGAGCCCCTTCATGTGGCGGAGATGAGCTTCCTCCACCTCCTGGAAACGCTGAGGGGGGGAAAAAATGGGGTTAGGGAGGGTGGCACGTCCCCATGTCCCCAGGGGACAGCGTGGGGACAGGGAGGAGGGCTGAGGAAAGGTGGCGTGTCCTCAGGGGGGGGTATTCCCAAGGAGGAGAGCGTGTCCCCAAGGATTAACATCTCCAGGGCAGGATGGGATGGCCAGGGGTGACATGTCCCCAGGTAAGGTGGCATGTCCCCAGGCAGGGTGACCATGTCCCCAGCAGGGTGACACGTCCCCAGCAGGGTGACCATGTCCCCAGGCAGGGTGGCACGTCCCTAGGCAGGGTGACCATGTCC
This sequence comes from Heliangelus exortis, assembly GCF_036169615.1. Lineage (NCBI taxonomy): Eukaryota > Metazoa > Chordata > Aves > Apodiformes > Trochilidae > Heliangelus > Heliangelus exortis. The sequence goes on from NC_092449.1 coordinate 4,034,585, forward strand.
CCAGGCAGGGCGACCATGTCCCCAGGCAAGGTGGCATGTCCCCAGGCAGGGTGACCATGTCCCCAGGCAGGGTGGCTCAGCCAAGGTGACACGTCCCCAGGTGGTGCCACCCCCAGGGAACAGAGCTCAGCCAGGGTGGCCCATGCCCAGGGAGAGGGACTCCAGGAGGGTGACGTGTCCCCAATGTCCCCAAGACCCCAGGAGAAGGGGACCCCAGAGGCTGACACGTCCCCCACGGGAAGGTGCTCCCCCAGGAATGACACCCACGGGAGCCCCCTTGCTCCTGCCCACCCTGCTGTGTCCCCCTGTCACCCACCATGGCCGAGTCCAGCATCCTCTGCTCAAAGTCAGCCCGGGCCAGGTTGTATTTCTCCACCGCCCTCCTCAGCGCCTCCCCCGCCTTCCGGGACTTCAGCTCTGCCTGGGGGACAAAACGGGGACAGCTGGGGGGACACAGGGACCACCCGGGGGACAGGAACCACCCGGGGATGGGGCATGGGGACGACAGCGACCACCATGGAGGAGCAAGGAGCATCACAGGGGGATGGGGACCATCCGAGGAGGACAGGGACCACCACAGGAGGTTGGGGACAGCTACAGGAGGTTGGGGACCATCAGAGGGGGACAGGGACCACTGTGGAAGGATGGGGACCATGATGGGGGAGAGGGACAGGGACAATGATGGAGGGACAGGGACCATCAGAGGGGGACAGGGACCATCATAAAGGGACAGGGATGAATACAGAAGGATGGGGACCATGATGGGGGAAAGGGACAGGGACCATGATGGAAGGACAGGAACCATCATAAAGGGACAGGGACCCCCACAGGAGGTTGGGGACCATCCTAAGGGGACAGGGATGAACATAGAAGGATGGGGACCATGATGGAGGAGAGGGACAGGGACAATGATGGAGGGACAGGGACCATAATAAGGGGACAACCATGGGGGAACAGGAACCATCAAGGAGGAACAGGGACTGTCTGGCTGGAGGGGGACAGGGACCTTCATGGAGGGGCAAGGAGCATCACAGGAGGTTGGGGACCATCCTAAGGGGACAGGGATGAACACAGAAGGATCGGGATCATGATGAGGGAGAGGGACAGGGACCATGATGGAGGGACAGGAACCATCATAAGGGGACAGGGACCCCCACAGTAGGTTGGGGACCATCCTAAGAGGACAGGGATGAACACAGAAGGATGGGGACCATGATGGAGGAGAGGGACAGGGACAATGATGGAAGGACAGGGACCATCATGGAAGGTTGGGGACCACCAGAGGGGGACAGGGACCATCAGAGGGGGACAGGGACCACCAGAGGGGGGACAGGGACCACCAGAAGGGGACAGGGACCATCAAAGGGGGACAGGGACCACCAGAGTGGGACAGGGACCACCAGAGGGGGACAGGAACCACCAGAGGGGACACAGGGGCCGTTGCCAGAGGAATTGAGGAAGAGGGAGCAGCCGTGGGGAGTTGGGGACCCCCAGGGGGGACACGTTGGGGTCACCTTGTCGAGCTCCTTCTGGCTGGTGCCCTCCTTGCGCAGGCGCTCGTATTCCTGGCACTTGCTGTGGTAACTTTCCCGGGATTTGGGGAGCAGCTGAGCCACCCCCTGCAGCAGCTGAACGGCTTCCAGGGTCCCCGACACCTCCTCCTTGGACTGGGGGGGACACAGGGAAAGGGAGCAGGGGGGGTTGGGGTGAGGGGTTTGGGGTGAGGTGGGGTGGATTTTGGGGGAAGGTGGGGGTGATTTTTGGGATGAGGTGGGGGTGGGTTTTCGGGTGAGTTGGGGGTGGGTTTTTGGGGTGAGGTGGGGTGATTTTGGGGTGAGGAAGAGGTGGGTTTTGGGGGGAAAGGTGGGGGTGGGATTTGGGGTGAGGAGGAGGTGGTTTTGGGGTGAGGTGGGGGTGGGATTTGGGGTGAGGAGGGGTGGGTTTTGGGGTGAGGACGGGGTGGGTTTTGGGGGAAAGGTTGGGGTGATTTTTGGGGTGAGGTGGGGGAAGTTTTGGGGTGAGGTTTTTTGGGGTGAGGTGGGGGAGGTTTTTGGGGTGAGGTGGTGGTTTTTGGGAGGAAAGGTGGGGGTGATTTTGGGGCAATGTGGGGTGGGTTTTGGGGTGAGGCTTTGGGGTGAGGTGGGGTGATTTGGGGGTGAGGAGGGGGTGGTTTTTGGGGACAAAGGTAGGGGTGGGTTTTTGGGGTGAGGAGGGGAGGGATGAGGTCAGCCCCCCCAGACACACTGGGTACCTTCTTGTGGACCCGTCCTTGCTCCTCCCCGTAACGGGAAATCTCCTTGATGAGGTCCTGGAGCTTCCTCATCAGCTCCAGGTGGCACAGAGCCAACTTATCCGAGGAGATGCGGAAAACCTCCCAGAGCGGGGCGAAGGTCCTGAGAGATGGGGGGGGGGTGAATAGGGGGGATTTCCCCCCCCAAAATTTGAGGGAACTCCCCTAGACCCCCCTCTTACCCCAGCTGGGTCCCGTTGGTTGCCATCTTCGACAGCTTCACCATGGCCTTGGCGTAGTTCTCCTCGATGGCAGCCCTGGAGGGGGGGGGGGATGGGGGGATGGGATGGAGCCTGGGGGGTCTCGGGACCCCCCCCGACCCCCCCTGACCCTGGGTACCTCTCCCGGACAAAGTCAGCCAGCTCCTTGGTGGAGATCTGCCCGTGCTTCATGTTGTGGTAGAGCACATCAAAGCCGTGGTTCTTCTCACCCTGCGTGGGGGGAGGCACCTTCAGCACCCTCCCCCCCCCCAAAAAAAAACCCACCCTCAGTCCCTTAAACCCCCCCCCAGTACCAGCAGCCACCCACACCCCCCCCATCATGGCAGCATCTGGGGAAACTGAGGCAGGGGAAGGTGACAGCAGAACCAGGAAGCAGTGACCACGCTTCACCCTTCCCCCCCCCCCCCCCCCCCCCCGAAAACACCAAACTTCCCCCCCCTGCTGGAATGGGGATCCCCACGGGGACCTCTGAGCACCCCTCACCCCCCCCATTAATGTGGGTGTCAGGTTTTGCAAAATAACCCCTGGAAACAACACCCCCCCAAAAAAAGAACCAAACAAGGGGCTGGGGGGTTGGGGGGGGCACCCATGGGTGGGGGGTCCCGAGCTTACCCAGAAGTGCTCAGTGAAGTAGGACATCTTGGAGGGGGGGGGATGGCAGCGGGGGGGGTCCCACAGCTCAGCTCCCGGCACCCTGGGGACACACGGGGCCCTTAGCAGGGGGGGGGACACTCAGCAGTGACCCCCCCCCCTTTCCCTGCCTGCCCCCCCCCACCGGGATTTCTCGGTTTTGCCGGGAAATCGCAGCCCCGTGGCCATGGAAACCGCGCCCACCCCCGCGGACCCCTCCCCACGGCGTGGAGCACCCCGAGGGGGGGGGGGTTGGTTTAGGGGGGGGGTTACGGGACGGGGGGGGGCACGGAGGCTGCGCTGGGGCCGACACCAGATACGCAGCTAAATAATAAATAATAAATGAGCGGCTGCTGCGCGGCGGCTGCTCCGGTGCCCCCCCCAACCCCCCCCTCCAACCATCCCCCCCCCAACCACCCCCCCCAGCCCCCTCCCCACCCAGGGGAGCCCCTTCCCCTCCACAAAAGCGGCCGGGACACCCCCCCCCCCCCCTTCACTTTCCCCCTCCCGGAACCGTGGAGGGGACCCACGACAGCAGCACCCCCCCCCCCAGCATTTATTGGGGGGGGCCCCCCCAAGCTGTGCCCCCCCCCTCTTTCTCCTCCTCCTCCCCCCCCCAGTCGCGCGGTGCAGAAAAACAGGAAACCAAAAAATCGTGCATTGGGGGGGGGGGATTGGTGTGATGGGGGGGGGGGGCACTCACCCTGGGCTGCTGGGGGGCCCCCCCGATCATCCTCGGCGCGCCGGGGGTCTGGGGGGAGAGAGAAGGGGGGGTGAGGGCACCCTGCAGCCCCCCCAAACCCGCTGCCACCCCCCCCCCGCCCCGCACAGGCTCAGCCACCTGTGTCATGAGTGGGGCGGGCTCAGCGCGGGCCCCCCCGCCCAGGATTGAGGGGGGGAAAGGGGGGGGGAGGGAGTGCTACGAGGGGGGGTCGGGGTGGGGGGCTCAGGACGCGCCGGACCCCCCCCCCCTCCCCTCACCGCCGGTCACGAGTGGCCGCAGACACCGGACAAAGTCCCCGGGGGGGGGGGAGGGCGGGAGGAGCCACCGTGCGGGACGGGGGTGCGGGGAGGAAGGGGGGAGGACTCAGCACCCCCCGGGCTGCTGCAGGGACCCCCCCGCGTCCGCCCCTCCACGCAGCCGTGACCTTCAGCGGGGCGAGGGACACGGGTGGGTCCCCCGAGGGGTGCGGGGGGGGCTCGGACCCACCCGCGGCTGCACCTGCACGGGCTGGGGGACGATGAGGGAGGTGGGGGGGGTGCTGGGGGGGGTCCATGCGGGGGGGGGGGGTGAGCGGGTTGGCGGGAGCTGCGGGGCGGGGGTGCGCACCCCCCCGGGATAAAAAAATAGAAAAGGAGGGAAAATGCCGAGCGCTGCACCTGCAGCCGGGGGGAGGGCCCGGGGGGGGTTTGGGGAGGGGGCGCGGGGGGACCGGCGGCGTTTTGAGGCGGGGGGGGGGGGCTGCAGCGGTGCGGGATTATTATTAGGGAGGGGGCGAGGCTGCAGTTGGGGGGGGTCCCCAGCCCTGGGGAAGGGGCTGCGGGGAGGGGCCGGGGGCTGCTCCGGGGGGTGGGAGGTTTGGGGGGGCTCTGGGGGGTTGGGGTCTTCCCTTCCCTCCCTCCCTCCCCGGGCGGGGCCGCACTCACCTGCGGGGCCGCCGCCCCCCCCCGCCCCGCTCCGCTCCGCTCCGCCGCCCGCTCCGGGCCGGGACCGCGCCGGGGGCGGGATGGCCCGGGAAGCCCCGCCCCCTCCCGCCGAGACGCTTCGTGATTGGTCAGCGCTCCCGGCAGCGGTTACCGCAACCCGCGATCGCCGCTCCTGATTGGCGGAGCCGCCGCCGCGCCGCGCGCGGGAGGGGGGGTGATTTGCATTTTTAAAGCGGCCGCCGCCCCTCCACGGGGATTTTTTTTTTGGGGGGGGGAGAAACGATGCGGGAGTGGGGGGGGTTTCACCGCACCCCGCGGCTCTCGCCGTCTCCCGGGAGCTCCCAAACCCTGGGGGTCCCCGCGCTCCATTCCCCGGGGGTCCCGGTGCTAACGGTGCAACCGCATCCCCCCCCCACCAAAAACCGACCCCCCCCCCACGCCGGGTGTTGCAGCCCCCGGTGCCGGTACCAGGCGGTACCTCGTACCCCGCTGAGCTCATGGCCCGGTTCCGGCTGTCACCGGGCAGTGGCACAGCTGCGGAGTTTGGGGAAGGGGGGGTTTGGGGACGGGGGGGGGGTTGGATATGTGTGTGTGTGACCCCCCCGGGAGGGGGTCCCGGCCCCGGGGGTGTCACCGCCGGAGCGGGGAGGGTTCGTCACACGGTGGCTCCGGTTCCGGTCCCTTTTGTCCCCTCGCCACCCTGTGCCAGGCGGTGCCACCGCCACACCCCCGGGAGGGGGACGGGGGACACAATGAGGGATTCGAGGGGGGGGACACCGAGACATCCCCCCGGGCACCCCGGGTCCGGAGGAGCCCCCCCCCATCCCCCAAGACCCCCCCTCGTAGGGCGGTACCGGAGAATCCCCCGCGATGGGGTAGGGGGGGGCTCAGGGGGACAGCAGCCTCGACCCCCCCCCTGTCCCAGCTCTGGATGTCCCAGCTGACCCCCCGGAGAGTGACCCCTCCCCCCCCAAGGAGATGCCCCCTCCCCAAAATCCTCCACGGCCCCGCAGCAAGACCCGGGGGCTTTGGGGAAAGGGGGATTTGGGGGGCCTTTTGGGAGGGGGGGGGGGAGTTCGAGGGGGTACCTGGGGGGGGTGTCAAGACACAGAGACCCCAACCCCAGCACCGAGGAGGCTCCAACGCCCCCTCCTCATGTGCCAAGCGGGTGCAGCCCCCTCCTCCGGGGGTGGGGGGGTTGGGATGCAGTTGCCATGGCAACCCCGCATCCATCCTCCGCCTCGCTGCCGCTCCGCTCATCCCCTGCCCCCCCCCCCCCATCAGGCCCCCCCCCACCTCCATTAAACCCCCCCCACTCTATTACACCCCCCGCAGCCCCTCTCCCACCCCAGGGTGCTGCCCCACAGCACCCCTAAACCACCCCACAGGGGCACCCAGCCCACCCCCCACCCCCCCCGAACCTGGGGACCCCTCAAGCCCCCCCCCCAAAAAAAAAACTGAGGAGGCAGAGTGGGCGTTTTCCTCTCTTTAATGCTCATTTTTCAACACATTTGCCATATGGGGAGTGAAAAGGGGGGGGGGGGTGCTGGAGTCTGTGGGAAGGGGGCAGGAAAAGGGGGGGTGTCAAAGCTGACCCCCCCCCACACCCTGACCCCCCCCTTCCCCAGCTTCCAGCTATGAAAAAAAAAAAATAATATATATATAAAGCACTAAAGGTGAAACATTCAGTCCCCCCCCCCCCCAACCACGCAGGACAATACAATCCAAAGTAAAAGCCCCCCCCGGGGTGAGGAGGGGGGGCCGGGGGGGGGTCACAGATAAATAAACCTCCCACCGGGACAGGTTTGGTTTCTTCATTTTTCACTTCTTGGTTTTTGGGGATTTTTTTTTCTTTTTTTTTTTTTTCTTTTCCTCTTTTTTTTTGTCTCTTTTTTTTTTTTTTTTAAATCTTTTTTTTTTTTTTTTCTTAAAAAGTCATTACAAAAAACGAGCCAGCAAGGAGCCTCCTACAAAACAGGTTAGTGTTTGCCCCAACTCTGGAGAGGGGGGGGGTGCAGAGAGGGGGGGGAAATTCTCCCTCCCCCCCAAAACACCCCCAAAACCTCAGCCTGACCCCCCCTCCCCCCCCTCACTCTCTGCTCCAAAAAAAACCTTAAAAATTGCACAAGACATTTGATTCCTCACAGCACCACTTGGAGGGGGGGGGGGCAATGTGAGGGGGGGACTGGTTCCCCAGCACAACCCCCCCTCCCCCCCATTAAAAACAGGGTGCAGGCTCAGCCCCCCCAGCTGGGAGGGAGCAGTGAGCTGCCAGGTCTCAGCCCCCCCCTCAAATTTCCCCCCCCCCTGAGCAGATGGGACACACACACACACACACAAATATTTTGGGGGGGGGTCCATGGGGTCTGGCTGTGTCTGTGGGGGGGGGACACACAACCACGATGCCAACCCCACAGCTGTAGTGCTGGAGGAGCAGCTGCTGCAGCCCCCCCCCAAATTTGGTGCCTCACAGGACCCCTCCCTGGTAACCCAGGACCCCCCAAGAAGGGGACTTGGCCCCCCCCCACCCCACCTGTGGTCCTGGGGGGGTGGTGGATGGGGGGGGGGGGCAGGAAAAGCAACCAAAATTTACCCTGTTAAATCGAGCAGAGCTCAGCACCACTGCTGGAGGAGGATGGGGGGGGGGACACATCCTGCCCCCCCCCACCCCAGCTTGGGTCACCCTGTCCCCAAGTGGTCCCCAAACCCCCCCCCCTGGGAGCTGGGTGGGTGCAGAGCGAGCGGGGGGGGGCTCTGGCGTGGGTGTGCGTGGGGGGTGCAGCGTGGGGGGGGCTCCAGAGGGGGGGTCCTGCCAACCTTTAGAGGGGACAAAACCCCCCCCACCCCATGCAGGACCCCCCCCTTTTTCCCAAGGGGGGGGAAAAGGGGGGGAGAGGAGGAGGAGGAGGGGGATGGTGGGGGTGAAATGTGTGTGTGTCCCCCCCTTCCTGTCACTGTGCTGTGTCTGTGTGTGTCCCCCCCCCTCCCTGTCACTCTGTGCTGTGTCTGTGTGTGTCCCCCCCCCCTCCCTGTCACTCTGTGCTGTGTCTGTGTGTGTCCCCCCCCCTCAGAACTCCACCTTGCAGGCAGGGAAGGTCTCATCCTGCATGGCCACGGTGCTGTTGCTGCCCAGCACCGTGATGCCCAACTCCTGCTGCCTCTCGTGGGTCTCCTGGTACCACTCGTGCATCACCAGGGAATCGAAAGTAGGGATCAAGGTCACCTGTGGGGACACCCACGGCATTGTCACAACCCCCCCTCCCACCCAAAACCCCCCCTGCTGGCACCGGGGTGGGACACGGGGGTGACACCTCCGCACGCTGGGGACAACGGGGAGGGGGGGAGAAGGCTCTGGGGAGAGAATTCCCTGGAGATAATTCCAGAAGCCCTGGGGGGGGCTCCAAGGAAGGCTCTGGATAAAGTCCTGGAGGGCTGGGACACGGGGGGTGGCTTTAAAGTGCCAGAGGTGGGAACATTTGGGAGCTCTGAGGGTGCTGAGCCCCAGATTTCCCCCTGGGGCTGCCCCAGCCCTGGAAGTGCTGAAATGTTGGGGGGGGTCTGGAGCCCCCGGGGCTGGGGGGGGGTCCCTGGCAGCGGGGATGGGAGGGGTCCCTGCCCGTGGGGGTGGGAAGGGTCCCTCCCACGGGGTTGCTGGTTTTCCTGACCCCTTCCAACCCCATCCCGCTGTGGGGTTTGATGATTCCAGGGCTGGGTGGGGGGTGTGGGTGGGCTGGGGTGGGGTCTCACCTGGGTGTCAGTGCCCCAGTGGTGCTTGGCGGCCAGCAGGGCATCCAGCAGGGACCTGAGGAGCCCTTCCTTGAGGTGATCATCCCCACTGACCACGTAACAGAGGGAACGGACACGCCGGAAAAATTCCTCGTCCACGGTGCGGGCGCTCCAGGAGCCGGGCAGGTAGGCCAGGTCCACGTAGATGGGGGGGCCCGGGGGGGCTGCAGCCCGGCTGCCTGCCAGGACACGGAGGGGACAAAGCTGTCAGAGGTCCCCTACTCCCCCCCAAACCCACCGGACACCCCCACCCCATCCCCACCCCCTTACCTGCCGGCGATGCCCTCCCGGCCCCCGTGGGTGGGCGAGCTCCTGCACCACGGGTGGTCCCGGGGGGTCGGGGGTCCCCTCCAGAGGGTCCCTTCTTGTCCCCCGGCATCGACCTGGCTTTGTCCCCGAGGTCACGGGCAGAGCTGGAGGGAGCCTTGGCTTTGGGGGCCAGGCTGGGGTGGCGGGGGGGGGTCGGCTCGGGGGGCGGCGGGCGCGGAGCCCCCCCGGGACGTGGTCCTCTTCAGCTTGGAGGGGTTGGGGGGCTCCTTCTTGCGGGGGGGAAGGGAGGGCTCGGCTGGCAGCGCCTCGGGGTCCACCATGCAGATGCCAGGCTGGGCGGGGAGGGGACAGGGGTCCTTCATGGGGGCCGGCAGAGGGTCCCGAGCCCGGGGGGCAGCTCCCCGGGGGGGCCGCTCCGAGTCCTCGTCGGATTCCATCCCGTCGGCCAGCAGGGAGGGACAATCCTCGGTGGCAGGGGGGACGTCGGAGTCGGAGAGGGTGGGCAGTGACTCGCTGACCGAGGTGGGGGGGGTCTCCCCCAAGGGTTGGTGGGGTCGGTCCCGGTGTGGGAGCAGCTCCTGGGAGGGGTCGCTGTCCGAGAGGTCGCGGGGGCTCCCGGCGGCCACGGGCGAGCGCTGGGATTTGGGGTGCTGGAATTCGCAGGGGGACACCAGGCAGAGATCCACGTCGTGGGGGGAGTCGGAACGCCGCGGGACCTGGTGGTGGCAGGGCCTCAAAGGCAGCGACAAACCCCCCCCCCCACCGCCTCCTTTGGTGGCCTCGGGCTCCGGCGTCCCCCGGGCCCCCCGTCCCTCCTCGGGGGGGGATTCGCTGACGGGGGGCAGCACCTGCTCGAAGGAAACGGAGAGGGATTCGTCCACCTCGGTGGAGTGGGGGGACCCCACCTCGGCCGGCAGCGAGGGGGTGGTGATGGTGGGGGACACGTCGGGGACGTCATCCTTGAAGGGACTGAGGGACAGGCAGCCCGCCTGCTTCTCCTGGGCGGCTCCGTCCTGGGGGGCTCTGCCCCCCGCGGGTGGCCAGGGGGTCAGGGAGGGGTCGGCGCCCGGTTCCTCCATCCCGTCCTCCACTGGGGATTGGTGGAAGGGTGTGTGGCCAGCGCTGGCCGGCCCCGAGCTGGCTGGGGACATCATCTCCAGGGTCTTCTCCTCCGAGCTGCCGCAGTTGTCCTCAGGCCCCTCGGGGCCGTGGTTGAGCAGCCCGGGGGGGGGTGAGGTCGAAGATGACGCTGCGGTCGCTCCTGGGGGTCTTGGCCGAGGGGGAGGGGGGGCAGAGGGCTCGCAGGGGGCTGCTCTCCAGGGAATGGAAACGCTGGGGGTTGTTGGGATCCTCCGGACCGTTCTCCAGGCAGGAGGAGTCCCCCCGACCCCCCCCTCCCCCGTTCTCCAGGGGTGAAGGCTCCAGCTCGCTCTCGGCCGTGGTGATGCCCTCGTCTGTGGATTCCTCCTTCCTCCTCCTCCTCCCCCCCCCATCCCTGGGGGATGAAGCCCCCCGGCCCTGCTCAGCCTCGGGCAGCATGTCCTCAGGGGAGGAGGACTTGGAGCCATCCGATGTCCCCGGCTCCTTCTTGCCTCCTGCCTCCTGGAGGGCTTTGGCCTTGGGTTTCTCCAGCTCCTTTTTGAGGGGGGGTTTCTTGATGCTTCCAGCCCTGGCCGGGGCTTTCCGGGGCTCCAGGATCTGTGTTTTCCGGGACGGGGCCTTGGCAGGAGCCTTGGCCTCTGCCTTGCTCTCCTTCGGGTCCTTCCGCAGCGTCTCGGCCTTCAGCTCCTTTTTCACCCCCACCTTCACCTCCTTCTTGGGCTCCCCTTTTCCCTCAGCCCCCTCATCCTTCTTCAGCAGCTTCTTCTCCTCTTTCCGGGCCACCGGATCCTTCTTGGGGGCCACTTTCTCCTTGCTCAGCTTCAGCTTCGTGTCCACCTTCAGCTTCTCCCCAGAGGAGTCGGGTTTGGCCCGAGTGTCCTTGGCTTTCTCCTCTTCTGGGGGTCCCGCTCTGACCCCCTCCCCCTGGGATTTGGGCTTCTCCTTGCTCCCTGCCTTCCCCTCCTTCCTCTCCACCTTGGATGGAGCCTTTTCCTTCAGTGTCCCGGTGTCCACCAAGCTGAGCTTGGAAGCAGATTTCAGGCTCTCCTTGCTCTCTGCCCTCTTCTGCTTCAGCAGCTTCTCAGGCTGGGTGCCCGTTGTCCCCCCCTTCAAGTCATTCTTGGTGACCACGGGGTGCCTGAGGAATTCCAGGTGCTTCACCTTCTCCAGCCCCTCCAGGATGCGTCCCTGGGGGGTGCAGCCCGGGAACAGGACCCTGATGATCTTCTCGGATGGGCTGACGGGGTGCCAGACCAGCAGGGCACAGACAGAGGTCAGGCACTGCAGGGGCAAATCCTGCTCCTTGGGATAACCGTTCCCTGCCCACTGCTGGAGGAGGAATTCCAGCTCCTTGGTGCCCCTGACAGGGTTCAGGACGTACATGTCCAACCTCCCCACTCCCATTTTCTGGAAGAGGACGGTGGGCTCGGCGCGGGGCCCGTTGTCCCGGGCCAAGGGGTTGGGTTGGATCCCCAACTTCTCCAGGTAGTGCAGGGTCAGGGCGGCCTCATCGCAGCTCTTCAGCACCCCGGAGTTGCCCTGGATCTCCTTCAGCTTCTCCGAGGCGTTGAGGAAAACGACCCCGAGCTCGGGGGAGATGAGGTTCTTGGCCCAATCCCCGTTTCCCTGCGAGCTCTGGGATGGATCCTCCTCCAGCTCCGCCAGCTTCCTCTGCAGCAGGCTGTTGACCCCGGGCAGGCTGTCCGTCCCCACGTGTGTCACCAGGATGGAATCGATGCGATCCAGGTGCCTCACCAACTTCCAGAAGGAGGATTTGGGATCCGAGCCCCCGTTGACCAAAACGTTGAAACCGTTGACGGCGAAAAAAGCCGAATCCCCCCTGCCCCCCGGGAAGATGTAGCAGCAGGGCTTGGAGAGCTTGAGGAAACCCACCATGGTGGGGGGCTCCAGGAGCTCGAAGGGGGATTGGGGCTCCAGAGACTCCGAGAGGTATTCCATGAACTCCTCCAGCCCCTCCATCTCGGGCAGGATGCAGCCCGGGTTGTAGCGGAGTTCGATGAAATCCTGGAGGTTCTGATGGTCCAAACCCCAACCCCTCCACTCCCCAAAGTCCGGGCAGCTGATGGTCAGCCTGGCCTTGGCCCAGGGGGCTGCAGAGCTCAGCATCTCCCCCACCTGCAGGGGAGGGGGACAGAGGGCATGGGGCAGCCCACTCCCACCCACACCTTGGGGAGAAATCCCACTCCCACTCCCACCCACACCTTGGGGAGAAATCCCACTCCCACCCACACCCGGTGACACCCTAAGGGAGGACATCCCACACCCAGTGACACCTTTGGGGGGTGATCCCACTCCTACCCACACCCAGTGACACCCTGGGGGGAGGGATCCCACTCCCACCCACACCCAGTGACACCCTGGGGTGGACATCCCACTCCCACCTACACCTTGGGGGGTGATCCCACTCCCACCCATACCCAGTGACACCCACCCCCACCCAGTGACACCTTTAGGGGGACACATCCTACCCACCCACCCACACCTAGTGACACCCTGGGGGGACATCCCACTCCCACCTACACCTTGGGGGGTGATCCCACTCCCACCCACACCCAGTGACACCTTGGGGGGAGGGATTCCACTCCCACCCACACCTTTGGTATGGGGGGGGCCATCCCACTCCCACCCAGGGACACCCTGAGGGGGAACATCCCACCCACCCACACCCAGTGCCACCTTGGGAGGTGATCCTACCCACACCCAGTGACACCTTTGGGGGGGACACATCCCACTCCCACCCAGTGCCACCCTGGGGGGGCTGCTCCCTGCTGCAGCTCAGCTGTGGCTGCTGTGCCCCCCCCAGCTCTGTTGCTGTCCCCAGCTCTGCAGGGAGGTGCTGGCAGCCCAGTGCCCAGACAGCAGAGGACGTGAGCAGACAGTCCCCCTGTCCCCCCCCTCCCTGTGCTGGCAGCCAGGAAGAGGGGAAGGGAGGGGGTGGGCTGGGGGGGTTGGGAGCAGGTGGGTGCCCCCAGTGAGCTGCATTCCCCCCCCCCCTTTTCCCTGCACCTCTTTGTCAGTGAAGATCTGGATGAAATCCCTGAGGGAGAAGCAGCCAGTCTGTAACATCAGCTCCCCAGTCTCCTCCACGCAAGGACCAGCAAAAACCAGCAGCTTGTGCTGGGACACATCTGTGATCAGGTTCCTCAGCTGGGGAGGGGACAGAGGGGACGTTGAGGGGGGGGCCAGGCCAGGTGTCACCCCCCCAGAAGACCCCTCTTGTGCCTCACCTCATCACAGAGGGATTTGTCAGATGGGTTCAGCAGCACCAGGGTCTCCAGGACATCCCCCCGGTGGTGGAGGGTCCTCTGACCTGGGGGAGGGAGGGGAAAAAGGGGTGAAACCCCCCCCCCAAAACAAAAGAGGTGCCCCCCCCCTCAGTTTACCCTCGTCCCGTGGGATTTGGGGACACACGCAGCCCCCTCCTGACTTCCCCCACGGAAAAAGGGACAGCCAGGACATGGCCACGTTTCCCGTGTCCTTCCTGCTGCAGGGAAAGGAGGAAAAGGGGGGGGGAACAGTCTGGGGGAGCCCCTTCTGACCCCCCCCTCCTCAGCACTGCAGCAAGCCCTGGGGGCTGCCGGGGGGGGGGGGGGTGACAAAGGGACACAGTGGGGGAGAGCCACAGGAACAGCCTCTCCCTGGCATTCCCAGGGATTTTTCCCAACCCCCCTCCCTGGCATTCCCAGAGATTTTCCCCCCCCCTCTGGAAGTGGTTTCTCACATGGGGGTCATGGGGTTTTGCCAAGGGGGGGGCACAAAGCAAAGTCTGTTCCCAACACTGCTGGGGGAAGGGGGTGGTGGGGAGGGGGGGCTGGTGGGGAGATCCCTCTCCCCACTCCCCTTTCCCCCTCAAGCTGGATTTTTTTGGGGTGGGGGTTGTGCACCCCCCTCCCTATTATTTTTTTTTTTTATTGATACCTTTCACAATGCTGGAAAAAGTGGCTGAGTGACGGGACACAAAGAGCTTCAGCTGCTCATCCAGGTTGCAGGAGGAGAGGTCGATGTCCCACGAGCGGATCCCTTTTTTTTTTTTTTTTTTTTTGTGGGAAGGGGGGAGCCAGAAAAATAAATAAAAACGAGAAAGGAAAGGGTTGAGCACCCCCACAAAGAGCCCTTTCCTCCCCCTTGGTTGGAGCAGTGTCCCCTCACCACCCTTTGGTGGCTTTGGGATGTCCCCAAGGTGTCCCCAGGTGCACTTTGTGGGGTGACTTGGGGCACCTTTTGGGTTCTGCCCATCCCAAGTCCCAAATCCCAAATCCCAAACCTTGGGGCAGAGCCCTCAGGACCTCACCCAAATGAGGGGTAATTAACCCAATTAACGGGGCTCCTCCTCCCAGCACCCAAAGCTCTCAGCTCCCAAAGCACAACCCCAAAGTGGAGACCCCAAAATACCCCAAGGGGTCTTTAAATGCTCCAAGGGCTCTTTAAATATTCCAAAGAGTCTTTAAATATTCCCAGGAATCTTTAAATATCCCGAGGGGTCTTTCAGAACCCCTTGAAAGGGATTTTTTGGGGGGGAGGGGATGCCACAACCCCCCCCTGAACAGGGCAGTTCTGGGGACATCTGTGTTGTGTGTGTCCCCCCCCAGTGATTTGGGGGGACTCTAATCGGGGAGGGATGGGGGATGGGAGCAATGGGGTCCCCACAGCCCCTCCTCCCCCCCCCCAGCTTCCAGCCCCCCCGTGGGACAATGTCCCAGGGGGTGACAAGGGGAGGAGTCCCCAAAATCTGGGGATAGAATCCAGGGGGAGGGGGGGGGCAGAGCCCCAAGGTCTAAGGGGGGAAGGGACAGGAAGGGGCAGGGGGGAGGCTGCACTTGGGGGGCAGATCCTGGGGGGGGTCCCAGGGGGAAAACCCTGGGGGGGTGTCCCAGGGGGCAGATCCTGGGGCGGGGGTCTCAGAGGGAAAATCCTGGGGGGGGGTCTCAGGGGACAGATGCTGGGGGGATCCCAGGGGACAGATCCTGGGGGGGGGGTCTCAGAGGGAAAATCCTGGGGGGGGGTCTCAGGGGACAGATGCTGGGGGGGTCCCAGGGGGCAGATCCTGGGGGGTCTCAGGAGGAAAATCCTGGGGGGGGGGTCTCAGGGGCAGATTCTGGGGGGGGTTCCCAGGGGCAGATCCTGGGGGGGATCCCAGGGGGCAGATCCTGGGGGGTCTCAGGAGGAAAATCCTGGGGGGGGGGTCCCAGGGGCAGATCCTGGGGGCCTCGATCCTGAGAGGGGGCGGATGCCGGAGACCCTAAGGGGCCAAACCCTGACGCTGGGGGGGGGGGGGGAGCACTCCTGTGGGTCTGGGGGCGCAGCCGCGCTCGGGGGGTCCGATCCTGGGGCACGAGTGGGAGGGGGGGGGAACCGGGAGGATGCGGGGGGGGAAGCCCGAGGTAACTCTGCGGGAGGGAATCACGGGGGTGTAAAGGCCGGAGGTTGGGATGGGGTTGGGATGGGGTTGGGATGGGGGTTGGGATGGGGTTGGGATGGGGGGGTCCCGGCGGTGCCCCCCCCCTCACCTCTCTCCAGCTGCTGCAGCGCGGCGCTCAGCAGGCCGGGCCGGTGGCAACCGCCGCCCACGATCGCCAGCAGCGAGTAGCGGCGCTGCCCCGCGGCGGGGCCGGCAGCGGGAGCGGCAGCAGCCGTCGGAGGAGGAACCGGAGGAACCGGAGCCCCCGCAGGAGCCGCCGCTGCCGCCCGCCCCGCAGCCCCCGCGGCCGCCGCCATCTTCGGCGCCCCCCGCCCGCCGCCCCGGGCCACGCCCACACCCCCCGAGGCACCGCCCCCCCGGCCACGCCCACTGATGTCACCGGCAACCAATGGGAGAGCGCGGAGGGGAAGGGGCCCTGGGAGGGAAGGGGAGGTGGAGGGGGGGTCTTAAAGGGGCAATGGCAGGGCGGGGCCCGGAGGGGGGGTCCGCCCGCTCGGGAAGGGCAGTGCGGGGCAGTGCGGGGCAGTGTAAGGGGTGCGGAGCTGCGGGTGGGAGCTGCGGGGTGTTGGGGGGAGGAGAGGCAGCGTGGGGACGGGGCTGTGCAGCGCGGTGCAGTGCGGGAGAGGTGCCGGGCAGTGGGATGCAGTGGGATGCAGTGAGGTGCAGTGGGATGCAGTGGGATGCAGTGAGGTGCAGTGGGATGCAGTGAGGTGCAGTGAGGTGCAGTGGGATGCAGTGCAGTGCAGTGCAGGGCAGGGCAGGGCAGGGCAGGGCAGGGCAGGGAGAAGCAGGCTGGGGCTGGGGCTGGGGCTGGGCTGGGCTGGGCTGGGCTGGGCTGGGCTGGGCGGTGCCGCCGCCCTTCCTTCTCCTCCCTCCTTCCCCAAACTTCTCCACCCATCCCTCTCCAGCGTTTGGACCCACAAACACCCCCCCGCTCCCCTCCCGCTCCCCCACCGCACCTCCCCAGGACCCCTGCCCAGCAGGCAGCCCCCAGCTCCCCAAGAGCAGGCAACGAGTGGAATCCGAGTCATTTAATACAACCCCGGAGCAGGAGACCCCCAGCCCCCCCAGGACAAGGCACCCATGGGCGCCAGGGGGCCGGGCAGGGTGCGGGCAGGGGGCTGGGGACCCCCGGTTTCCTCTCCACGGCACAGGGCGCGGCTCGGTGGGCCAGCAGCATCCCGGCAGGTGGCAGTGTCCCCGCTGGTGTCCCCGCTGGTGTCCCCGCTGGTGTCCCCGCTGAGGTCCCTCAGGAGCACTTGAGGATGAAGAAGTTGCAGGCGGTGCCGCGGGGGCAGCTGCAGCGCTTCCCGAACCGAGACCCCCTCCGCACCGCACACGGCTCCCCGGGCAGGCACTGCGGGACAGAGACCCTCAGGCCCGGGGCTTGGACCCCCCCCAGCGATTGGACCCCCTCCCAGAGCTGGAAATTCCCACCCCCGGGGCTTGGACCCCCCCCCAGCGATTGGACCCCCTCCCAGAGCTGGAAACCCCCACCCCCCGGGGCTTGGACCCCCCCAGTCTCACCCCTAGGGATTAGACCCCCTCTCAAAGCTGGAAACCTCCCTCCTCCGGGGCTTGGACCCCCCCAGCCCCCTACAGGGATTGGACCCCCTCCCAAAGCTGGAACCCCCCCCCCCCCCCCCGGGGTTTGGACCACCAGCACCCCAAGGGGCCCACCTGGAGCTTGGCCCCCACCCCCTCCACCCAAGGGTGGGCACCCCCCGCCCCCCAGCCCGGCCGTACCGAGGGCACCCAGCTCAGCCTCTTCTCCACCGCCGGCACCTCCGGGGTCCCCAACTTCTCCAGCACCCCCTGCAGCGCCTCGACCTGCCGCAGGTGGCATCTCTGTCACCCCCAGACCCCCAGGTGTCCCCCTGAGGGGAGTGGGGTTCTGCCAGGATCGGGGGGGGGGGGGAGCTCAGGGTGTGTCCCACCCACTGGGTGCAGCCCCGTCTCCCATCGGGGAGGCAAAACCACGAAAAAGCTGCAAATTCCACTTGTGGGACATCCCGGGGGGGTGCTGCAAGGACCCCCCCCCCCCCCAACCCCGAGCCAGGATGGAAACCCTTCAGCCAACACCAAACCCCCCCCTCCCACCCACCCACCCCAGGGAGGCTCTGGCAGAGCCCCCACAGTGGGGTGCGGGGAGCAGGAGCCCCCCGAGGTGCTGCGGACCCACACGGGGGGGGCCGGTGGCCTCGTATCCCTCCCCCCCCCGAAGCCCCTCACCAGCTCCGACTCCTCCTGGCTGTGTCCGGGCGGGCTCTGGGCCGGGGGGAGCCCCAGGAGCGGTTGGGGGGCGCCGGGCAGGATGAGGCCGGAGCCGGCCAGGCAGAGCAGGCAGAGCCAAGCGCCCTCCATCTCCCGCTGCCCTCCCGGCTCTTGCGGGATCCCAGGGATTTATACCCCGCAACCCAGCCCGGGGCGGGGGGGGGGGACACGCAAACGCCTTTTGACGCAGGTTTGGGGAGGGGGTGGGCGTCCGGTGGGTGCGTGGGGCTGGGTGTTTGTGTGTCCCCCCGCTCGCTGACATCAAGCCGGAGCAGAGGGGACACGCGTGTCCCCGGTGACGCCTCCCTGGGGCCCCGGGACCTGCGTCAATGCCGGGTCCAGGAGGAGATGATGGGTGCTGAGCCCCCCCCACATCCCCCCCCGGGGCTGAGCACCCAATTCCCCCCCGGGGCTGAGGCCAAGCTCCCAATTCCCTGAGCAAACACCGGGGCTGGCAGAGCCGGCGGTGACTCCGAGGCTGGGGGGGGGTCTCACAAAGATGATTTATTCCACAGACAAGGATAAAGGAGGGGAGGGGGGGCACAGGGAGGAAGGAGGAAGAGGAGTGATGCAGCCCCCCCCCCCAAAAAAAAGGCCTCTGGTGATGCAGGATGGGTTTGGGGGTAGCAAGGCCACAGCCCCCACCCTGCAGCCGGGACCCCCAGAGGGGGGCAGCCCCCTCTGCCATAAGGGGGGAGCAGGAGGGGGGGGCAGGGATCAAGGGGCACGGGGAGGGGGGGGTCCCAAGCCCACCTCCCCCTTCCCTTGCTGGCAGTGGGGTCATAGGGAGGGGGGGGGCATCAAGGCCCTGGGGGACAGGGGAGGGGGGGGACAGGGAGGAAGGAGGAAGAGGAGTGATGCAGCCCCCCCTCCCCCCGAAAAGGTCCCTGGTGATGCAGGGTGGGTTTGGGGGTAGCAAGGCCACAGCCCCCACCCTGCAGCCGGGACCCCCAGGGGGAGGCAGCCCCTCTGGGGGGGGGGGTCAGGGATCCAGCTGCATGGGGAGGGGGGGTCCCAAGCCCCCTGAGCTGTGTGGGGCTTCCCTTGCTGGCAGTGGGGCCATGGGGAGGGGGGGACATCAAGGCCCTGGGGGACAGAGGAGGGGGGGTGATGGGGATTCCAAACGTCTGGAATTTTTGGAGCTGAAACTGGGCAGAATGGGAGAGGAAGGGGAGGAATGGGTGAGGTTTTAGGTGGGAAAACAAACCCCAAGCTCGATTGTTCCTGGGGTGTTCCTGGGCTCCCAAATGCAAAGAGTGACCCCTGCAAACTTTCGCTGGCCTTAACCCTCCCAGGGAACCCGACAGTTCCCATTCCCAGGGTCCCTGGACCTTTAGGCTTTATGATTTTCCGACCCCTAACCCAAATCATAGGGAATTTGGGGGGCTGAGGGACACGTCCCCAGCTCCAGGAATGGAAACAACCAGAAAGCTGCAAATTTGATGCAGTGTCACCCTTCCCTTGCCATTCCTTTCCCATCCCCAGTGGCCCTGGGGAACTGGAGGCTTTTTGGGTTTCTGAACCCCAACCCTAACCCTAATTTATGGAATATTTGGGGCCGATGCCCCCAGCTCCAGGGGTGCCCAAAACGAGAGAGGTGCAGACAAGACCCGGTGTCAGTCTCCTTCGCAGCGATTTTCAGTCCCTTGAACTGAAATTTTTATGATTATCGAACCCCAAATCGCTCTCTTTGTCCCCAAAGCGCGGAGCCCCCTGGGTAACGTAGTCCCAGCCACAGGACTACATTTCCCAGAGTGCTCCGCGCAGCCGGGAGCAGCGAGCGCTGTGCAGAGCGTCACCTCCCCTCTACCGCCCCCTAGCGGCCGGGCGGGTAACGAGGAGCGGCCGCGCTCAGCGGGGAGGGGGATGCGGGGAGGGGTGCGGGGGGGCACGGGGGGTGCGGGGGGAAACGGGGGGTGCGGGGGGAACGGACGGGGACAGCGGAGGGGACCGGGAAAAAGCGGGAGGGGGCGGGAAAATGCGCGTGGGGTCCCGGGCTGTGCCCCCGGTAGGTGGCAGCCGCCGCCCGCCCCAGCCCGGCTGCTCCCCCCCAAGCCAAACCTCCCCGGCCCGGGCCCCGTGCGTGTCCCCGTTTCCCCCGGTTCTGAGCGCAACGAAACCACCCCCCCCTCCCGGCACAATTCCCGGTGCTCGGACCGAGCATTCCGGGAGTCCCGATGCACGGATTGCCCACCCCCGGTGCACCGACCGACTCCCGGTGAAGCCCCCGGATCACGGACCGACCCCCGGTGCACGGACAGAGCCCCCGGTGCTGTCCCCGGTGCACAGACCGACCCCCGGTACAGCCCCCGGTGCACAGACAGAGTCCCCGGTGCTGCCCCCGGTGCACGGACCAATTCCCGGTGCAGTCCTCGGTGCACGGACCGACCCCCGGTACAGCCCTCGGTGCACGAACAGAGTCCCCGGTGCTGCCCCCGGTGTACGGACAGAGCCCCCGGTGCACGGACCAACTCCCGGTGCAGCCCCCAAACCACAGACGGACCCCTGGTGCACGGACAGAGCCCCCGGTGCAGCCCCCGATGCACGGACCGACCCCCGGTGCAGCCCCCGGTGCCCGGCCAGCAACCTCGGTGCACAGACCGCCCCCTCCCCGGTGCACGGACCGACCCCCGGAGCAGCCCCCAGCCCCCGGCCCCCCCTCGGGGACATCCCCGGGATCCCGGGCAGACCCCCCGGTGCAGGACACCCGCTCCCCCCCCTCCGGTCCCCGCACAGCCCCGCGGGTGGGTTGGGGGGGGGGGGGGGGGGTGTGGGGGTTTCCCACGCGTCGTGTCCCCCCCCCTCTCCCCGCGGTACCCGCTCACCCCCACGTGGGTCCCCCCGGCGGCGTCCAATCCCCGCAGCGCCCGCCCCGCGCTTTGTGCGGAGCCAGCCAATGGGAGGAGAGGGGGCGCCGCGCGACGCCCCGCCCCTCGGCGGGAGCCGATATAAGGGGGAGCCCGGAGAGGATCGGGGCTCAGAGCGAGGGAGCGGGCAGAGGAGCTGAGAATCGCGATAGAAGCACCGCGATAGCGACAGCACCGCCGCGACAGCGACAGCAGCACAGCGACAGCAGCGCCGCGACACCGCTTATCGGGATTTTATCGCTTTTTTTTTTTTTTGCTATTTCCCTTCTTTTTCTCGCGGATTACAATTGCATCATGACCCTGGAGGAGCTGGTGCCCTGCGACAGCAGCAAGTAAGTGGGGTGGCTTTGGGACTGAGGGGTGGCTTTGGGACTGAGGAAAGGGGACACGGACACACACGCACCTCGGGATGGGCAGGGGGGTGTCTGTCGTCGTCGTTGTCGCCGCTGCTCACCGTCTGTGTCCCGACTCCTCCCGTAGGATGCAGGCGGTGAGCGAGGCGGTGGAGCGGGTGCTGGTGGCAGCGCAGCGCCAGGACCGGCTGACAGTGGGGGTCTACGAGTCCGCCAAGCTCATGAACGTGTGAGTAGCCCGGGGGGGTCCTGCAGACATCGGGGGGGTTGGAGGAGATGAGGGTCCCGGGGGGATCTGCAGGGATGGGGGGGTTGGAGGGGATGAGGGTCCCAGGGGGGTCCTGTAGGGATGGGGGGGTTGGAGGGGATGAGGGTCCCGGGGGGATCTGCAGGGATGGGGGGGTTGGAGGGGATGAGGGTCCCAGGGGGGTCTTGTAGGGATGAGGGGGTTGGAGGGGATGAGGGTCCCGGGGGGGTCCTGTAGGTATGGGGTGAGCAGAGTTGGGGGGGGGGGGCGGTGTCTGAGTGTCCGGGGGGGTTCCGGTGCAGTTTAGGGGGTGATAAGGGGGGATCAGCGCAGGGTTGGCTCCTCCCAAAGGGTTCGGGGGGTGTCCGTCCCCATTCCACGCACGCCGTGGGGTGACAGCAGCGGGGTGGGAGCTGCAGCGTGGTGTGTGTGCCCCCCCGTAACTCCCCCACTTTGCTCCCCCCCCCCCCCCCCCTCAGGGACCCCGACAGCGTGGTGCTGTGCGTCTTGGCCACCGACGAGGAGGACGAAGGTGACATCGCCCTGCAGATCCACTTCACCCTGATCCAGGCGTTCTGCTGTGACAACGACATCCACATCCTCCGCGTCTCCGGCATGCAGCGCCTCGCCGCCATCCTGGGCGAACCCGAACCCAGCGCCGAACCCCGCGACCTCCACTGCCTCTTAGTCACGGTGAGTGGGTGCCAAAGCCGGGACGGTGCCAAGCGGGTGACACACGCGGGGAGCATCCCCCGTGATTCACGCCGCGCGGGGTCGAAAGGGAGGGAGGGGGTGGGACTCGGGGCCACGTGTTGGGGGCGGCCCCGCTGGTACTGACCCGGTTCTTCTCCTCGCCCAGAATCCCCACACGGACTCTTGGAAGAGCCACGGCTTGGCCGAGGTGGCCGATTATTGCGCCGAGAGTCGCGACAGGAACCAGTGGGTGCCTTACATCTGCCTGCAGGAACGCTGAGCCCCTCCCCCCCGGCCCCCGCCCGGCTCGGAAAGAAGGAAAAAAAACCAAAAAATATATAAATAATTTGATAATAACATTAAAACAGCAGGAAAACCAAACCAAACCAACCAGACACAAACCCAAAAGGCCGGAGGAGCGGCCGGTGAACCCCACGGACCCGGAGCAACCACCGATTTTCTATTTTTTTCTTTTGAACCGGAGGAGGAAGGAGCAGCCCGGCCCCAGCTGTGGGCTTGGGAAGGTGGCGAGTGGTGGCCCTGCCACCCCGTGGGACGTTGGCCGGAGCCTTGCCGTGGATTGGAGCTTGGCCACGCGTGGGGAGCGTGGGAGCGTGCCGAGGAGGAGCCCGGGATGGGCACTGCTGGAGGAGATGGAGACTGTTTTGGTTTCTATTTTGATTTATTTATTTTTGGGGTTGTTTTGTTTTTTGTTTTTTGTTGTTTTTTTTTTTTTTGGCATCTGGGACTCGAGGACTGCCGAGAAATTGATTTTTTTTTAATTTTTTTTTTTTCAAAAAAATTTTTTTTTTATTTTTTGCAAACTGCTTTTTTCCAAGGGACAACAAATTCTCACCTGGGGTGATGGACCTGTGACTCCAGGCTCAGATTTTGCACTCACGCCACTTGGAGCCCCTGAGCTGAATCTATGCCAGAGTTTATTCTTGTACCGATTTATGGAGAGAAAAAAAAAAAAAAAAAACAAAAAAAAATTATTAATTATTTGCAATAAAATGTCTGAAGCGCCGGCTGTCTGCCTGACTCTGCTCCACCCTGCCCCGGGGCTGCGGGATCAGCCGCTCCCGGGCCGGTTTCGGGGTGGGGAGCAACCCCCGCCCCCCCTTCCTTCCCCGCCCCCTCCCCACGCAGCTCTCCCGCACCCGGGGGAACCCTGACCCCCCCCCCCCCCGGGGCCGTGGGAAACTGAGGCATACAGCCCCCCCCAGACCCCCCCTGCCCTGCCCAGGGGTGGGGGCTGCCCCGGGGATCGGGGACGCGGCAGAAACCGCAGCTCCCGGCCGTGGGAACCGGGACCGCCCCCACCCCCTCCCGGGGCCGGGAAAACTTCCCACGGCCCGGGAATCCCCCTCCCCTGGGACTCACCCGCTGCTCCAGGTACCCACGCCGCGGGGGGGGGGCTTCTCCGACCGCCCCTTTCCTCCTGCAGCTGGGGGTGGGAGTTCCCCCCCCCCCGCAAACCGCGACCACCTGCGCTATTAAAGGATCCCCCCCCCCCCATTCCCACCCCCACGGGGATGGATGCCCGGCCTCCTGGGTTCTCCTCACGCAGGACACCCCCCACACACCTTGCGTGGGTGCCTGGGGGTGGGCGAGTGGGGTGATGAAGCCCGAAGGCTCAGGGGAAACTGAGGCAGCGACTGTGCCACGGTGGGGTGCGGGGTCCCCCCCTTCCTGGGGGCACCTCCTTGGTCACAGGGGGTGCACAATTGCGTGTGCGCACACGCGTGTGAGTGCCAGGCACAGCGTGGGAGCCTCCCGGCCCCGGGGTGTGGGAGCAGATCCCGAGCTCCCCCCGGGTCACACGCGTGCACACGCATGTCCACCCGCACGGACACACATGTGACAGCCCCGTGCCCCCCGCTGCGTGACCCGGTGTCAGGCCGCGGTGACAATCCCGGTTCTGCCACGCGGCCGGGGACACCCCGTCCCCCCGGGGCAGGGATCGGGGCCAGGGTGGGAACCTTCCCCGTCTGGGACGCGGTGTCCGTCCCGCCCGGGGACAGTGACCGACCCGGCCGGCTGGGGACACGGGGGCCAGCCCAGGGGACGTCCCCTTGGCTCTCCCGTCGGGCTCTGACAGCGTGGGGAAACTGAGGCACGGAGGGAGAGTGGCGTGTGGCGGCCCCGGATGAGGTCCCGGCCCACAGCCCTCCTCCCGGATGGGGCCGTGGGAGTGGGGGACACCCCCCAGGCAGCCTGGGGGTCCCCGCCGGGGCCCAGGTAGGGTCAGCCCCAAACCACATCCCCCACCCCATGGCAAAGGAATCGGGCAAGGACCACCCGGCCTGGCCCGGCCACGGCTGCGATGAGCTGGGAGGTCTCAGCTCGGGGCTGGGGGCTCCCGGGGTTGGTTCAGAGGGGGCAGGATGGGACCCCGACTCCCAGAGGGGGGCAAAGTGATCCCCTCCGGGCTGCAGCCACCACAGGGGGGGCGACAGGGGGGGGTCACAGAAGGACAGGAGGTGTCCTGGGTGAGTCACAGCCCTGAGCAACCTCACCTGACCGCGTTCCTGGCAGCGCGGGGCTCCCGTGCCTCAGTTTCCCCACCTGAGCCCGAGTCACCCTTCCCACAGGGCAATTTGGGAAAGCGAGAGCCCGAGTCTGGCTGGGGGGGGGGGGGAAGGGGGCGGTGGGGACCCCTTTGTGGGGGGGGGAGGGGGGAGCAGAACCCGGGGGCTTCAGCTCAGCCGGTGCCTCCAGGCTGCTGGCGGGGGACACGGCACGATATGTCACGATACGGCCTGGGCAGTGCCAGCCTGGGGGGCACCCACGGGTGCTGCTTCCCAGGAGGACCCTGGGAAAACCGGGAGGGAAAGGGGGGGCGGGCTGAGCTCCCCCCAACTCATTTCACTGATGAGGCAGCGGCTGACGAGGCCCCGGTGACCCCGGCCCGGCCACCACCGCCACCATTCCTGCCCCCCACAGACAAGCGGGTCACAACCCCCGGGGGGGGTCGGGTCCCTGGTGCCCCCTGGACCCCCCTGCAGCCACCCGGGGACCCCCCGCACCCCCCAGCCCGGCCACCCAGGGTGCAGCCCCGACCGCAGCCCACCCGGGAGCACACACGGAGCCGCCCACACGTGTGCTGGGCACGCACACACACGCACACACACGCACACACACGCATGTCACCCCCCACGGGCACAGAGTCCCCCCCGAACCCCCCCAGACGGGGTCCCTGCAGCTCCCACCTCGGTGTCTGTGTCTGGGCCGGCAGCGGCAGCCCCGGCAGTAATTAACCCTGGGTGTTAATTAGCCCCTGGGTGTTAATTAATGACTTCGGGGGGCTTGCAGCGGGACCCCCCGGCTTGCCATGCACGGAGCGGGGGGGAGTGGGGGGCTCCTCACCGAGCTCCTTCCTGGCTCGGGGAAACTGAGGCAGGAGGCGGGGTGGTCCCTGGTGGCTGGGGGGGTCCCCGCTCCCCCCAGGCCATGGGGTGAGGGGCGATGTCACAGCGGAGGGGGGGGGGCACAGTGCCGGGGGAGGAAGCCACCCCGTGACGTCACGGTTGCGGCCCAAGTGCGTCACGGGTGTCCCCGTGTCGCCTGGGGAAGAGGAACCGCCTGGGGTCCCGCACCGCGGGGGGATGGGGGACACGGGGGGGGTCCCCGCGGTGGGGGGGGTGTCCCGGTGTCCCCATGTTCCTCCCCTGGGTCCCCAGGGGGGGGTGGGATGTGCCCAGCACTGGGCTGGGGGGGGACCCTGTCTGTGGCGATGTCCCCTCCCCCCCGCCTCTCCCCGTGTCCATCCACGGGGCCACCCCGGTCACGTCCCCGCAGCCCCGGCCCCGAGGACAGCTAATTATAGCTCAGAGGAGCTAAAAATAGCCCCGCCACGGGCCCCGGGGTTATTTATAGCTCCGCGCCACTCGCTGTCCCCGCGCTGTCCCCGCTCCCGGCTCCTCCCCCCTCGATTGCAGCGAATTTGGGGCACTTCGGGCAGGACCAGGGCTCCGACCTTTGGGGACAGAGCCAGGAGGGACGTGGGCAGCCAGGACTCTCTGTCCCGTCTGTCCCCTGTCCCCTGTCTGTCCCTCTGTCCCATCTGTCCCCCTGCCCATCCCAATCCTTGTCCCCATGTCCCCTCTCTGTCCCCTCTCTGTCCCCCTGTCCCATTTGTCCCCGTCTGTCCCCCTTCCCATCCCAATCCTTGTCCCCTGTCTGTCCCATCTGTTCCCCTCCCCATCCCACTCCTTGTCCCCATCCCCTGCCTTTCCCCATGTCCCCTCTCTGTCCCCATGTCCCCTGCCTGTCCCCCTTCTCACCCCAGTCCTTGTCCCCCTGTCCCCTTTCTGTCCCCCTGCCCATCCCACTCGTTGTCCCCTGTCCCCATCTGTCCCCCTGTCCCCTGTCTGTCCCCCTTCCCATCCCAATCCTTGTCCCCTGTCTGTCCCATCTGTCCCCCTCCCCATCCCACTCCTTGTCCCCATCCCCTGCCTTTCCCCATGTCCCCTCTCTGTCCCCCTGCCCATCCCAATCCTTGTCCCCTGTCCCCATCTGTCCCCCTGTCCCCTGCCTGTCCCCATCTGTCCCTCTGTCCCCTTTCTGTCCCCCTGTCCCCTGCCTGTCCCCATCTGTCCCTCTGTCCCCTTTCTGTCCCCCTGTCCCCTGCCTGTCCCCCTCTCCCTCTGTCTCTCCCCTTCCCCACTCATCATTTTGGGGTCCCCCAAGCCCATCCCAGCAGCAGCAGCCCCCCCCAGGAGGGGAGGGGAGGAGAAGAAGGGGTGAGGAGAGGTTTGGCAAAATGAAAAGTGAGCTTTTTTTTTTATTGTGTTATCATCAGTTTCACTTCTTCACAAGGATTCCACACAATACTCAGCGCTGTGCGAGGAGGGGGCGGTCGATGGCACAACCAAGAGATCCCAAAGATGCGGAGGGGATGAGGAGCCTACGGACACTTCCTAAGGACATTCCCTACAAACCCGGAGTGGCGTTTGGCAACGAGAGCAGAGTTTGGCAAATCATCATCATCATCATCATCATTGTAATTAGAATTATCGTAACAGACCAAAAAATTAAGAGCACGAAGGAGCAGACGCGTGGCTTGGGTGGAAGGAAGGAAAATGTGTTCTTTGTTTCGGTTTTGTTTTCAAACTTTCTTAAATTCAGTTGACTTTTTAAGTACTGGCGAGCACAGAGGGTTCTGCCCCCAGCCCCGGTACCGACCCACTGGACCCTGCACTGGGTGGGTGCCGGGGCATCTCCAGAGACAGGGAGGGGAGGACAAGGCAAAAAAAAAATAATAAATGCAACAGAAGCAACGTTTTCCTCTCTCCCTTTCCTTTTTTCAGGCTCTCTCCTTTCTATTTTTGGCAACGGCTCCACCGCAGGCTAAAAAGAAACGGGGGCAGCTTGGGGCATGTGTTTACATCCCAAAAAAAGGTCTTTGTGGAGCTGGGGCTGCTGGCACAGACCCCCCAGACCTGCTCCCCCTTTACCGTCCCAGCACTTAAAAAGTCCTGAAAAGTGTCTTTTTTTTTTTTTTTTTCTTCCCCCCTTTCCTTTTTTTCTTTTTCTTTTTTTTTTTTTTTTTTTTAATTTTTTTTTTTGGCAAATGCACTGACAAAAGTACAAGCAACCACTGCAGTTGGCACTGATACTGCTGCTCTACGAAAAAAAAAAAAAACCAACAAAAAAACACCCACAGGATGAGCACCCGCTTACTCAGACGAGGCACAAAAAAAACCAACAAAAAACCCCAAAAATTTAAAAAAACCCCAAAATCCAACAAAACCAAAAAGGTCGAGGATTATTTTTTTTGTTTTTTTGTTTTTTTTCCACCTACACGAGTCACCCACTGAGAGACACCAGCACCCACCCGCAGCCCCCTGCCCGCCAGGACCCTGCTGCCACCCGTGTCCCCGTGCTGGCAGCTGGGCTGTCACCTCCTCCTGGCTCTGTTGAACCTCAAATTGCCACCTCACTGGCCACCTAACGCTGACCACTGGCCACCTTGCCACTGGCCACCTCGCCACCGGCCACCTCGCCACCGGCCACCTCGCCACTCGTGGGTCGGAGCTGCCCCGTGGCCCCCGGGTGTGCAGGAGGGAGGGCAGGGCTGGCACCCATCTGGGTCGGGGTGTCAGGGAACCCCCCCCGGAGCCGAGGAGGGGGTGCGGGGGATGCGGTCCCTGCCGGGTCCGGAGCGGAGGAACCGGAACCTCGGCCCCACGTAGGTTTTTTGGGCTGAGCTGAGGAGCTCGCCCGGGTCCCCGGCTATAGCACCATGCACTGGTCTCTAACATAGAGGAAGAATCAGCCGTCTGGAGTAGAAAAATAAGGCTGGAACTGCACGAGATTAAGGACAGAGAAAAATTCCCTCGTGGAGAAGGGAAAACCCCGCAGCGGCCGAACCGCCCCCCTCCCCTCCCCCCCCTAAATCCCATCCCATCCCTTTCCCGGTGTCCCACGGAACCGCGCTGGGTCCCAGCTCCAGACCCGGCCCTGGAGAGCTGGAGGTGAGGTGGGATGAGAGACTGAACAGAAAGAAATCATAATTAATAATAATAATAATTAAAAAAAGAACCGGACTAAAAAGGCATCGCCTGGTGCCGGGCGACGCTCAGGGAGCTGCCGGGCTGGGACCCCCCCCAGGGGACCCCAACCCAGGGGACCCCCCCCAGGGGCACCAACCCAGGGGGGACACCCAGGGGGTGAGGAGGTGGGGAAGGGAGGTTGGAAATGCTCAGCTCAGCAAAGGCCCCCAAGGAGGCAGCTGCAGGAGGCACCCAGAGGTGCTGCAGTTGGCATCAAGTGTTAAAAAGGTGGTGTTTGGTCTTTTTTGGGTTTTTTTTTGTAGTGTTTGTGTGTCTCCCACTGTGTTTCAGGTGAGTGATGGGAGCACTGAAACCCCCCCAGTGAGACCCTGAGCATCTCTGCTCTGTCTCAGGCTCCCCAGGGGATGGGGGGGGGTCGGGGGGGGGCAGAACCTCTGAGCTGCCCTTCCCTGCACCTTCCTCCTCCTCCTCCTCCTCCTCTCCCTCTGCAGCTCCAGCATCACCCTCAGCCCCTTTGGCAGCAAAGCCAAAGGTGGAATTCCAAACCAAACCCAAAGCATTTGGGGAAAACTCCCAGGATTTCAGCTCGGGTGTGGTTTGCTTTTTTGTTTTGTCTTTTTTTTTTTTTTTTTTTTTCCATCACCCACCCACCCACCCCCCTTCCTTTACTCTTCCCAATCCCAAAACTCAGCCCTGCAGCTCCCCAGGTACCAGCACAGGGGTCACCAGCTCTGAAAGGGATTTTCTGTCCCTTTTCCTCTCCTCTCTGTCCCCTCCTCCTGGCTCTGGGGCTCGGTGCTGCTGGGCAGAGCATTCCCAGATGAAATCCCAAGGATTTCCAAGGGATGGGAACAGAGCTGTTCCACCTCCCCCAATTCACCAGGTTCAGTTCTCCCTCACCTGAGAAAAAGGGAGGTGGGAAACACTGGGAAATCTGCCAATTATTGTGGGTTTTGAGGAGGGGGAGAGTGGGGGGGGGGGAAGACTCTCCAAAAAGGCCAAATTTTAAAAAAGATTTCTCAGGTGATTCTGCACAACAGAAAACCCCTTCCCACCCCACCCCCACACCCCAACCCAGTCTTTTTTTTGGGGGGAAAAGCAGTGGTGAGAGCCCAGAGAACCCCCCAGGAGTGAGCCAAGGGGCTGCTCTGCCCCCCACCACCTCTCATGGGGACCCCCCCAGCTGAGAGATCCAAGCCCAGGGAATTTTTCCTGGCACCACCATGACCCAGGGAGGGGACCCCCAAGTCATCATCATCCTCCTCCTCCTCCTCCCTCCTCCTGGCCTGGATTTCTCCATTAGCCACAGCATTTTTCCTGGCTGTCTTTTGGTTGGGTTTGGGTTTTTTTTCATGATTTGTTTTGTTTTTTTTCTGTATTCATTTGCTACAAAATCTCTCCCTGCCCGGATGCTTCTCCCTTGCTCCCTCTCAAGAATCCAGAGCCCACTTCTCACAATTGGGAATTAATTGGATCAGACCCACTCAGAGCTCTGGGCAAAGCTCAGGACCTGCAACCCAGTGGAAATGCAATCAACCCCCCCCAGAACCCCTCCCCTTGCCAATTTTGAATTAAAAGACACCCCCCACCCCTCCCCTTTCTTTTGATTTTGTTGTCTTTTGGTTCCCTGCTTCCAATTTTACAAACCCTTTCCCTAAATCACTTCCAATTTTTTCTTTTTTGGTTGTTTGTGTTTTTTCCTGTTTGTTTGTTAGCTTGGGTTTGTGTGGTGGTTTTTTTGGGGTTTTTTTTTTTTTTTTTTTTTGAGATTTAAGTTCTATTGGAATCCAACATTTAGTGTTTACCCCTGGGAGCAGTTGGAAGGTTGTGGCTTGGTTTCAGTTTGATGGAGAAGGGGTTCCCTGGCTGGGCAGTGCCTGGGGCCAGCACAGCTATAGGATGATACAGGGTTTTTTGTCCTTAAAAGGATTCTCAGAAGCAGGCACTCCAACCAGCAGGGGGTCATTCCTGGCGTGCTGCTCGCAGTAATTCATTAGCTCAGAAGATGCTTTGGAGACCTAAAAAATGTGGCAAAAAAGCAGAAAGTTAGGGAGGATTTTCAGGTGAAGGCAAAGAGCTCAGCCCAGCACTTCCCAAACCTGATGGGAGGAGGAAGAAGGGAGGAAAAGCCCTGAGTGTGGTTTGGGGGTTTTGTAACTGAAATGTTGTGTGACAAATGTAAAAAAAGAAAATAAAAAAAATAGGGGAAATAGACCCAGAAAACAACCCCAGGAGTTTGGAAGGGCTGACATAAATAAAGCAGTGAGGATGGGAAAACACTGCCAGCCCCGAGATGGAAAAGGAGATATGGAGATGTTATTGTCCTTGTTTTTTAAGGGCTTTGGGATAAAAAAGAAAGGGGGAAAAATGCCTGCTCTGATGTTAAAAAAAAGGAGGTTTTGAAACCCTTAGAAACGATTACTTAAGGCTCAGCTTCTCTGAGTTCAAAGACATCTTCTGGGAACTGAGAGCCCCAAGCAGTGAGGGGCTGGGGGAGGCACCAGGAGAGCCCAGGCAGGGACCTGGAGCCCAACACGACCCACGGTGGGGTTTTCATTCCCTTTAATTCCCTCCCCAGCTGGCTGAGCAGGAAGCAAACACAAACCACAAGCAGAGCACATCAGCCCCAGCCAGGAGGAAGGGTGCTGGTGACAAAAAAAGCTGCAAATCCCTGCTCCTGCACCACGGGGGGGGGGGGCTTCTCCCTGCTTGGGGGGTGTCTCCTGGACAGGCAGCTCCAGAACCTGCAACCAGAGCAGGAACGTTTGGGGGAAAATCCCTGGAATTTCTGTTCTCAGCACCCTGCCCAGTGCTGAACACTTCCACCACCCCCTGCAGACCCCTGGGCTCGCTGCATCCCTTGGGATCCAGCAGGAAAAGTGCTGAGCAGAGCCAAGGGCCAGGCTCTGCCTCCAGCCTCTTCCTCACCTCCACCATTAATTACTCCTGGGAGCAAAGCAAGAGGACAGAGAGCAGCTCTGTGAGGAGTGGCCTGGAAACCTCCCCTGCTCCTCTAAAAGCTTCTAAAATCCCATTTCCCTCCCCTCAGGTGTGAAGCAGCTCAGGCAGAGCCACTTCTCAGCCTCCAGATGAGCAGGAGAAGCCCCCCAGTCCCTCTTTGGCTGAGGGTGCAGTGGGTGACACCCACCCTGTCTGCTCTGCTCAGCCCAAAGCAGCTCCCTGTGCTCCCACCACTGCTGTCCCTTCCCAGCAGAGCATTTGGGACAGTCAGAGCTATAAAGGTCACTGAGGATACCCACAGCCTTCCTCCTCCTCCTCCTCCTCCTGCACCCTTTGGGATGCTGCAGCGGAGCCACCGCCGTCCCCGGGGGACTCAGCAGTGTCTGGGCTGGGGGAAGACCTGTAATTTCCTGTGTCTTCCCTCAAATGGCTGCTGATGGAGCCTGCAAAGCCCTAAAAACAGCTACAAAACCTCAGGGAATTAAAAAAAAAAGAAAAAAAAAAAAGGAGACATTGAAAGCAGCAGCAGCTCCTGCTCATTGAAACCGGAGCCGCTGCAGAGGTGCCAGGGACTGAAAGTCATAGAAAATGATATTTTTTTTTTTTTTTTTGACCAGGAAAGTAAATGAAAACCTCTCAGGTGGGTTTAACACCCGTGTGCTGTGCAGCTTCACTGCACCTTCCAGCACCAGGCCCAGGGCTTCCCCTTGCAGAGGTGTAAATTCAGAAATACCTGTGCAGGCAGCCACTCCAGAGCTGAACTGCAGGGAGAGGGAAGCAACCCTGGGAAAAACGGGGTGACGAGGCTGGAACCCATGGGAGAACCCACGGAGCTGGTGCTGGGGGCACCTCAGCACCCAGGGGAGCTCCAGGAACCTCCCAGAGCCCTCGGGCTGCCCCGGGGTCGTCACCTCCAGCACCCGGGAGAAGCTCCCTGGGCCAGGACCCAGCACGGGGCCTCCTCTGGAAATTCTGGAGACACAACAGCAGTGTCCACGTTTTTGGGAACCCAAAATGCTCCCTCAGGGACCCTCCCAGCCCAACCTGGGACCCCTGGTGCTGCTCCTGGGCTCACCTTGATCCTCTCGATGCCGGCTTCGATGCGGAGCTGCTCCACCAGCTTGCGGGCCTGGGCTATGTTGTTAGTTGTTGACATTGTCTGCCATCAGCTCTGGGCCCCAGCACAGGAGAATCCTGCAAAAAACACAAAAAGAGGGACAGGGGGGGGTTGGCATCGTGGACAAAGCCACCGTGTCACCACCTCGACGTCGGGCGGTGGTGCCAGGGGCTCCGAGGAGGTGGCACCAGCTCCATGGTTCCCAATTTGTCCTCTTTTCCTTTCCAGCAGTTTATTGGTGAGCTCTTGGTAGCCTTTTTTTTTTTTTTTTTTCCTTAATAAAAAAAAAAAAAAAAAAAAAAAAAAAAAAAAAAACGAAAAAAAACCAAGAGAAACTTGCTGATAAAGAGGGAAAAATGAAATTTTTTTCCCTGTCAGAGCCATTCAGCTGAGGGACTGGAAAAAGGAACAGAAACCTTGCAGGCCACTGCTGCTCCACCACGACCACACACACAGCTCCTGGGTGCTCACCCTCCCTTTTTATCTCCTCCTGGCACCACTGCCTTCATCCTGCCCCAACCCCTCTGCACGAGGAGGCTCTGAGCAGCCCCCAGAAACCCTTCACCCTGCACAGACCCCGAGCTTTGTGCTTTTCCCCTCGTTTTGCAGATGGATGGCTCTGGAAAACCTGGAGTGAGAAGGTAAGAGAGGCAGAAAGTCCAAGGGCTGGGTGGTGGGTGACAAACTGGGGCTCAGGGCAGAGGTTTCCTGGGTTCCAAAGTCCTGGATGGAGGCAAAGCAGAGCCCCAGGGGGATGGGAGAACATCCCCAGCTCCCATCTCAGCTGATTCCTTCCTTCCTGGAGCTTTACAAGCAGCAGCTGGAGGAGTTTGGGAGGAACAAACCCACCCAGGAGGGGCAGGGGGGCTGAGCACACCCCAGGGCATCCCTTGGCTGGAGAAGCATCCTCAGCTTCTCCTTTTTTGCCCACCCCCGGGGAATAAAAGGAATAAAAATCCTTTCCCTGCCCTCGGTGACTCAGCCCCTGAGCAGCTGTCAGGGAATGGGGGTGAGGGCTGCAGCCAGGACCCCCCCCCAAAAAAAAACCCCACAAAAAACCAAAAAAAAAAAAAGCAGGAATGATGCTGGGAGGAGGCAAGAGCCAAAGCAAAGAGGGGGGGAGCTCCCAGCCCACCAGAGCCTCCTGTGCCAGCTTTAATTACAGATCCTCAGCCTGGGAGCTTCAAAGGAGCTGCTGAACCGGTGCCTTTCCTGGGAGGGGGAGAAAAAAGGGACGGGGGGGAGTGTCTGTCCCCATCTAAAATCCTCCTCCCAGACTGGAGCTGTCTCGCCCGTGTTTAGAGGTTTTGGGCGTCGATTCCAGACCACAGGAGCACTCTCAGGGATTATTTTGCTTGGCAGGAGGAGGCACCTGGGGCTTGGGCTGCAAAACTCCCAGTGATCAGGGTGGAAAAAAAAAAAAAAAATCTGCAGGCAAAGGTCCCGAGCCCCTTCCCTGGAGGGTCCCGGGGTTAATCGGGAAATCTCCGCCCCTCCTGGAGTCCTGGAAGGTGTTGTCAGGAGGAGGTGGGAATTGCTGAGATCAAGCCTGGTGATGTGGGGAGGGGGAGAAGGGAGAGGGGTGGTTCCTGGGGGAAGAGAAAAGGGAAGGGAAGGGAAGGAAAAAGAAAAGGAAGGAAAAGAAAAGAAAGGAAAAAAGAAAAGAAAAGAGAAGAAAAGAAAAGAAAAGAAAAGAAAAGAAAAGAAAAGAAAAGAAAAGAAAAGAAAAGAAAAGAAAAGAAAAGAAAAGAAAAGAAAAGAAAAGAAAAGAAAAGGAAAAGAAAAAAAGAAAAGAAAAAAAGAGAAGAGAAGAGGAAGAGAAGAGAAGAGAAGAGAACAGAAGAGAAGAGAAGAGAAGAGAAGAGAAGAGAAGAGAAGAGAAGAGAAGAGGAAAGGAAAAAGAAAGGAAAGGAAAGGAAAGGAAAGGAAAGGAAAGGAAAGGAAAGGAAAGGAAAGGAAAGGAAAGGAAAGGAAAGGAAAGGAAAAAGAAAGGAAAGGAAAAAGAAAGAAAGGAAAGGAAAGGAAAAGAAAAAGAAAGAAGAAAAGAGAAAAGAAAGAAAAAGAAAAAAAAGAAAAAGAAAAAAAGGGAAGGGAAGGATCCACTTCTCCTGCTGGGATGGGAAGCAGAGTGCAGGCAGGATGAGGATGGGGGAAGCTCTGTCCCTAAGCCAAACTCTTTCTCAATCTGTCCCGTGGACTTGAAAGCCCTCCTGACTGCAAACAGTTCCCTCCTCAGTGACAAAACAATCCTTCACCTGGATAAAGAGTTAGCAGGCAGCTGCAGGGAGGAGAGAAAAAAAACCCAAAACACAAGCAATCAGCTCTAATTTCTGTTTGCAGCAGCCCAGCATCACCTGCTTGTACTTTCCCAGCTTCCTGTTTATGGAACCAGGCTGATGAATCAGTCCAGGGAGAGCTCCTTAAGGGAACTTTGGATTCTCCAGTGGTGCTGGGAGCACCATGTCCCTGTGTCCCCGTGTCCCCATGTCCCCGTGTCCCTGTGTCCCCGTGTCCCCTTGTCCCTGTGTCCCCGTGTCCCCTTCTGCTCAGGGTCCCCAGCCTGGCTGCAGGAGGATGGTTACAGCCTGGAGAGTCCTGTTGTGGCAAGAATTCCCAAACCAGTGCCCTCAAAGCCCTTGGCAAGGGGGAGTTTTCCCCCTGCTCTCCCAGTGACCTGGTTTCCCAGCACCGGTGCCAAGCAGGGGTTGGGTCGGCACCAGAACCGCAGCCGGGACCGGTCAGGGTGACATGCAGGGTGTTGTCTCTCTTCTGAATCTTTATGTTTTAAAGAAATCAATATTCTGGACAGCCAGGTTTCCTTCCTGCCAGGCAGGAGAAGCTCCTTGGGGTGGGGGTGGGGGTGCTGGTGCTTGGCCAGGGCTGATTTTCCCTTCCCGGTACCTCCGGGTGACTCTGCAGAACGAGGATGCTGAGTCACCCAGGGGAAAGAAATCTTCCCAGATCCCTGCCAGGACAGCTCCTGCCCTCCCAGCTCGGATATCCACCTTCTTCTCCCTGCTGGAGTTCCTGGGAAGGAGAAGCTCCCTGCCCGGAGAGGACAAACCCAATTTTTGGAAAGGTTTCCTCTCGCGTTAGGGCAGCCCTGGCTCCCTGGGCCGTCCTGGAACTGATTCCTGAAGTCATCAAACCATCCCTGGGCTCCTGTCCCTGCTCCTGGGTGGCAGCTGCAGGTCCCTGAGTGTGCAGTTTGTCCCCTGTCCCCCCCCCCTGAGGGCTGGGGGGCTGCAGGAAAGATCCCACCTCTCCGTGGATGTATTAAAAATGCTGCTGCAGGAAGCTAAAAGGCTGGGAATTAATAAAAAGGAACATAAGGGGAGCAGGGGCTGTAATGAATTATCCAGTTCAAGGTCAAGGCCAACAAAATCAGGAGCGAGGGAGGGTTGGGAAACATTTGGAGGCAGTAAACAGGGAGTCAGGAGTGCAGGAGAGGGGCAGAGGAGGCTGAGGAATGAAGCAAACAAATCCCGAGTTCTGACTTGGCTGCAGCACAAACACCCCGTGAGCCCTCCTGCCTATTTTAGGAAAAGCCCTGGAGGGTGAGAGTCCCAGCAGTGAAATGAGGATAAATTCTGGCACGACTGGGAGCTGCTGTTTGAAACTGGTTTGCATGCTGTGCACCCAGAGCAGGTCAGGATGCTCCTCAAGAGCAGCCACAAATTCCCCGCCTCGGGAATCACGGGAAACACAGACCCAGAATTCCCGTGTTCCCATTCTTTGG
Source organism: Heliangelus exortis (assembly GCF_036169615.1). Lineage (NCBI taxonomy): Eukaryota > Metazoa > Chordata > Aves > Apodiformes > Trochilidae > Heliangelus > Heliangelus exortis. The sequence goes on from NC_092449.1 coordinate 4,070,739, forward strand.
AGACCTTCAGCATAAAAGGATTCCAGTGTTGACACTTCGGGCAGTGTCTCCCTGCCCTGTTTGCAGTAGGGGGGGGAGGAGAGGACATTTCCACGGGGTTGTTTTGCCCCTTCAGCTCCCAGAACCTGTTCTGTGCATCCCTGACGTCAAAGCCCCACGGGGTGGGCGATGCCAGAGCAGGCACCTTCCCTTTTCCATCACCAAACCCAGGTACCAGGGAGATGACGGCGAAGGTATCGACCCCAGCTGCCTCAGCAGGGAAGGACATGAACCAAACCAAACCAAAAAACCCAAAAGCCACCCCAAAGCTCTGCAGCTCCTGACTCAGAAGCGTTGGAGCAGGAGCTGTGCCCGTGGCTCGGAGCAGCAGTGACTCAGCACATCCAAGCAGCACCTCCTCCTCCTCCTCCTCCTCCCTCCAGCTCTCCCAGTGCTTTTTCCCTGCTCAGCCCTCCCATCCCACCCCCCCCCCCCAGCCCCCTGCCATTTCCCAGGATCAGGCAGAGAGGTCCCTGGGGACCCAGCTGCTTCCCCTCATCCTCGGCACGGAACCGAGCAGGAGGATGAAACCGAGTTTGGGGCTCCCCCCTTCCCCACCTCCACCTTGCCAAGGGGATGCCCGGTGCTGGGCTGCAAGCCTGGCACCCAAAACTGTTAAAAAATCCCTGACTCGGCACAAAAGTCCCTTTCTCTGTGGGTGCCACCTGCCCGTTCCCACCCGCAGCCGGGCAGGAAGGTGACGCCAGGGAGGAAAAATGCACCGAGCCCTCCAGTTTCTGAATTCTTCTCATGCTTCTCATAGCTGGAAGCAGCCACTCCTAACAGGCTAAATAAACAGGAGAACATCTGAGGAACTGCCAGAGCTTATGCTGCTTTTGTGTGTGTCTCCCCCTCTCTCCCCTCGAGGTTTAAATTAAATAAATAAATGGTAAATAAATAAAAAAAAAAATGGGTGAGCTCGGTGCTCGTGGATGGAAAGCACCACGTGGCCAGCAACTTCCACCATGGGGCTAGTGGGACAGCCTGGGGACACTGGAAGGGATGTGGGGACATGGTCAGGGTGGGAGGACACACTCCAGCATCTCAGCCTGAACCAAACTCTGCTGGGAAGGAGCACCCAACCACCCCTGGGGGGCTTTTCATCTCCTGTTGCTGGGTGGGCAGCAGCTCTGGAGCCACCAAAGTGCATGAAAACATCACCAGCCCAAGGGAGTGGGGCCTGGGAGGAGAGATCCCAGCTGGGAGATGGAGAGATCCCAGCTGGGAGAGGGAGAGATCCCAGCTGGGAGAGGGAGAGATCTCAACTGGGAGATGGAGAGATCCCAACTGGAAAATGGAGGGATCCCAGCAGGAAAATGGAGAGATCCCAACTGGGAGATGGAGAGATCCCAGCTGGGAGATGGAGGGATCCCAACTGGGAGATGGAGGGATCCCAACTGGGAGATGGAAGGATCCCAGCTGGAAAATGGAGAGATCCCAACTGGAAAATGGAGGGATCCCAGCTGGGAGATGGAGAGATCCCAACTGGGAGATGGAGAGATCCCAGCTGGGAGAGGGAGAGATCTCAACTGGGAGATGGAGAGATCCCAGCTGGGAGATGAAAAGATCCCAACTGGAAAATGGAGAGATCCCATCTGGGAGATGGAGGGATCCCAGCTGGAAAATGGAGGGATCCCAACTGGGAGATGGAGAGATCCCAGCTGGGAGATGAAAAGATCCCAACTGGAAAATTGAGAGATCCCAGCTGGGAGAGGGAGAGATCCCAGCAGGAAAATGGAGAGATCCCAGCAGGAAAATGGAAAGGTCCCAACTGGGAGATGGAGCAGCTCCCCCCGAGGTGGGAGGGGAGCAGCAGGCACCTCGCTGGAGCCATCCTGAGCCAGGCTGGAGCCAGGAAAGGAGGGGGGGACACACCAAGGGGGGTGTCTGGGACTGGTGAGGCAGTGTCAAGCCACTCGGTGGTTACTGCTTTTAAAGATGACCTCATGCTTTTTTGGAACAGCAAAAGGCTGTTAGGGCAATGGCATTTACTCCTTGTCTGGGCAGAACAAAGCAGGCTCCATTTTTCTTTTACACTTCCTGCACCAGTAGCTGAGCAGCTGAATGAGCTATTGAATTTTTTTCCTGAGTGCAGCAAGTTTTTCCTTTTTCTTTCTCGATTTTTTTTTTTTTTTTTTTTTTTTTTCTCTTCCCCCTCCTTTAAGACCTCCAGATTTCTATGGCGTGGGACAAGCCCAGGGGGGAGAGTGCAGCCAGGAGCTTGGCCGAGGAGCCATCCCAGGGTGGAGAAACCCCCCTGGAAGAGGCAGTGATGGGAAGCACTGGGTTTTGCTTTGCCTCTTGCTGAGCACCAGGACTCACCCACATTTCAGTGCTGAAACCACCCCAGCTCCTCATTTTCCACACCTCGTCCTGCATCAGGAGCAGCACGAGGAGCAGAGAGGAGGAGGAGGAGGATGCCCAAGGATTTTCACTTCAGCAGCTCACAGCTCCCTGAAGTGCCCATAAACCCCTTCAGGTTTGCAAAATCTGTCCCTCCCCAGGTGAATGGCACCCTCCTTACAACAGGTTGTAACTGGGCCACATATTTTAAGCTACTTCAAACCCTGCAGCCAGCAGCAGCTCCAGCCTGGCAGTGACAGACCTGGGCCAAACCTTGCACTTTTTTTATGTATCAGAAGCTTCAAATCCCATTTTCACCAGACCAAGAGGAGCCTTCTCCCCAACCCCGGGTCCATCCTGGGATTTGCTCTTCAGGGTTTGTTTCCCCCCCCCCCCCTTTCCAATACCTGGGTGTGCCTCTTTCCAGATGGAACCAACCCAAGCCAACCTGGCTGAGCTTTGGGCTTGGGTTGGTGGTTTTTTTTTTTTTACAACACACAGAAATCACTTTGCTTTTTGGGAAGGCAACGTGGCACAGAAAATCTGGCACTGCTTGGGCTTCCCTAGGGAAGGGAAAGCTTTTCCTGGGGCATGGAGTGGCTCCAGGGCTTGCAGCATGATGCTGGGCAGAGAGGTGCTGGGCTCAGCTCCACGTTCTGCCTGGATTTTGGAGGAGGGTGCACGGCTGCTCCATTGGGTATCCTGCAGGAAAGGGATGGGATCTCTGGTGCTGCTCTGTCTTCAGCACCAACTGATGGAATGTTTTGCCTCCTGAACCACTCTCATTCCAACCTGGCTGAGGATTTGGGAAGGGGAGAGCAGCCCCGCAGCTCCATTTCCTTCCCATCCCACAATTACCTGGTGGAAGGAGTGTGAAATCCTGCAGGACACCCAAGGGATTTGGTCTCCAGGGCAGCCTGAACCTCCCCTTGAGCTGAAGTTGTCACCTCAGCCCTGGCTTTAACATTCCCCCTTCTCTCCCATCTCTCCAGCAGGTTTGGTGCCAGCTGGGTGGGGAGGCTCTGCCAGGGCAATTACAGACAATCACCACCCTGGTGCTGCAGACCTTGTACCCTGAGTCACTCCAGCACATTCCAACTTTATTTTTAGACCACGCATTAAAAAAGGAAAAGAAAAAAACCACCCAAAGCCCCAGTGCCAGGGTAGGTGCTTTGTATTTACCCTGTTTGTTCCCTGGAGCCATCGCTCAGAGGCTGCTGGGTGTGCAACCCGGAGCCAGATCCACCCTCAGGAATCTCCTTGGCTCCTGCTGGGCCCTGCAGATGCATTTGTGGTGCATGGGGGGAACCAGCTGCAAGGGCCACTGCATTCCCTGGAGGGTCCTGGCCACCCTCCCGAGGCTCTGGGGCCACCACTGGGCTGCTGTGCTAGCCCAGGGGACAACAGAGGTGTCACCTCCAGCAGGCACCTGGCTGCAGCCAAGGAGCCCGAGGGGTGAAGGCAATAAATAAATAAATGAGAACTTGCAGTGCAAAGCCTGCTCCCTTCCTCATCCTTCCTGCATTTCTGGTCAGTGCAGTCAGAGATAAAAGCAGAGAAGGGGAAGAGCAGAGTTGTGACTGCACGCAAGCAGCAGAGGCCACGGGTTAGCAGAGAATTTCACAGCACCCCCTCTGAGAACTGCCCAGGTTCTTCGGGGAGGGAAAAGAGCAAAGCAGCACAAGCCCCAGCAGTGGTTTCAGCTGTCCCTGCAGATCTGATCCCTCCAGGAGCAGCTCCCATCCCTGCTCCTGCAGAGGCAAAGCTGGAAGGGGCCGGGGCTGCACCCCAAAACCTCTCCCCCCCCTCCAAGGTCTCACTTTGAGTCTGCTCCTTTCCAGTCACCTGCAGTTTCCTCTCCTCCTCCTCCTCTTCAGAGCCCGAGATGACTCAGCTGTACAAATGCCACCCCCTGCTTGCAAAAACCACCACCAGGAGCCCCCCACCTCCTCCCCAGCCTCCTGGTCCCAGCAGAATTCCCTCCTTGCTCCTCAGAACCTGGCTGCACATCCCCTCTCTCCGAGGACCATCTACAATCTGCTGCAGCCAAACACCAAGCCCTTCCCTGCAGATTTTTTTTACACCCCAGGCCATTTCTGGTCTGCTGAGGAAGCGTGGGCTCTGCCCAGCAGCTGGGTGAAGCACAAGCTAAGAGGTTTTGTGATCTTACCCAAAAAAAAAGGGGTGAGAGAAGGAGCAGGGCAGGCACTGAGATGCTGGGCTTGGAGTCTGGAGTGTGGAGAGTCACCCACTGCCAAGTCCTGGAATTCTTTGTGCTTTGCTTCAGCAACGTTCCAGTGCTGGGGGTGTCAGAGGCAGAGCCCCCACCCAGGCACCCATGCTTGCTTCCCAAAAAAGGGACCATGAGGAGTAACAGGGATGTTTTAGAAAAACCACTCTAGGTTAGCAGAGAGCTTAATAATAGCAAAACTAAAAATACATCCATCTGGCCTGGCAGCTCCTCCAGCTTTGCTCCCACCTTCCAGCACCAAACCCTCGACACCAGCACACCCGGCCCCGAGCATCCCACTCAAAGTGAGAAGAACAATCAAACCCTTCTAATTAAGTTGTTATTTTCATCCCCAATCCTTGCAGAAACAATTAAGGGGAAGTTTGGAGGTCCCCGAGTCCAGAGATTGCCTTGGCTGCCAACACAACCCCAGCTCAGCCTTGTGCCTTCAACCACGGCCTGAAAAAAGGTCCCAAACTGCTGATTTCAGGGGGTAAATTGAGGACCAAATCTGGAGATCCTGGCCAGCACCCTCTGGAGTTTGTCCTTGTCTGGGAGGGGTGGGCAGCAGCTCCCCAGGGACCTGGGCTGAAGTTCTAGGAGATAAAAGGAACTTTTTAGGTTGGGTAGCACAAAGCTTCCTGAGAGTTTCCCGTTGCTCCCAAGGTCTGAGCTGGGAAACACCACCAGCTGGGGATCAGCACTCCAGGGGTTTAAAGGAGGGAGGGGAAGTTTTAAACATGGTCCAGGGGTTCATTCCCTTTGTGGCTGAGGGTACAAAGTCTCCTCCAGCTGCACCACCAGAACACACTCATCTGTCAGCCTCCTGCAAAAGTTGCTTCACCGTGAGCTCAGCAGATTTTTAGGGCACCGGAGAGCAGCTCCCTCCCTCCCTGCTGCAGCTCCTTGGGTGCTGGGGAGGGTGGAGAGGTTTCAAAATGACTTCTGGAGTTTCCTACAGAGAAGCAAAAGCCCCAAGAGGGAGAACCCAGCTGCCCCCAAACCCCAGAGGAGGTGCCGGAGGGGGAGGCCACGCAGATGCCAAACTCTGATCCTCAGATGGAGGGAGCTGGACCAAAGCACACCAGAGCACAGCAGCACGAGGGAGAAGGACTGCCAAGCCACCCCAAAAACACTGCTGCAAAAAAACCCAACCCACTTGCCAGGGCAGCAAGTGGTCACCAGTGGTTGTGTCCACACAATTCCCACCTGGAGCTGTTATCTTCCCCACTGCCCCAGCTCAAGCTTTTCAGCAGAGTTGACAGCAAAGCTCTGCTTGCCACCAGGGAGACCACAAAGCTACGTTGGAAAAGGTACAGGGAGATGCCAGAACACTTTTTGTAAGGGAAAAGGAAAGAAAACAAGAGCTGAGGGCACGGGGCTGGCAGAGCTCCTGTGTTTTGGTGGCAGAGAATTCCCCAGGCAGTAGCACACAGCTATTAAAAGAAACAAATCCCTCCTATATCTACACCATAATGCCCAGATAAAATTCCAGCCTTTAAAAGGTATCTTATCACAGGAATAATATCCCCTCTTTCCTGGGACTCCTAAAGAGGCAGTGTTCTCCCGTGCCACACAAGCAGCCAGAGCCACCTCAGCATCACTCCCAGTTATTATCTCCAACTTCTCCCCAAAATAGGCTCCCCTGGCTAAGCAAGAAAGCCACAGGGAACTGAAGGCAGATTACAAGGCAACCCTAAAATAAGAACTCAAGGCTGATACTGCCAGGATTTGCCTTTGGTAGGAGAATTGTGCCCATTATAGGCTCTGTTCAGTGGGAGATGCTGGGGCTGGGGGGGAGCCAGCCCAGCTGAGGGGGTTTATTGAGCCCCAAAGTGCTCTGAGGGCAGGGATTGGAAAGGGCAAAGACTTCTGGTTTCAAGTAACTTCAAGTTTTCATTGTGAAAAGAGTTTTTGGTGGGAATGACATCAGAACCCCCAGCTACAATCTCCTCATTGTCCAGCTGGGCAGTGACTGCTGGAGAAGAGAAGGGACTGGGAAAATAATCCAGGTGACAGAGTTGGTAGGAAGGGACCTTCCCAGCACAACCTGCTCCTGGGTCAACTTTTTCTTGTGTTATGGAAAAAAAAAACCAAACAAAAAAACCACAAAAAAGCACCAGGGTTTGTTCACTGCACAGATTATTATCCCTCCTGCATTCAAACTAAAAATATCCTTCCAGCCCCCAAAGTACAGAGCAGTTCCCCTTGTGCCATTGTTTGCAGGGACACTGCCAGCCCAGCATCCTGCCCCAGCCCCAAAGAACCAGCTGAGCCATCCCCCAGCACCCCCAAGGGGTTTCTTCCCCCAGTTCTGACCCAACCCTGCAGTGAGAGCCAGAGAGGAGGTGGCAGCTCCAGACTCCTGATCCCACAGAGAGGTGAAGGAGCAGCAGAATCCATCGGGATTCAACCTTTCCTGACTTTTATGCACACAGAGAGGGCCCTCCTGGTATTTCTTCTGCGGGCAGCGTGGTCTGAAGTCACTGCAGGGCTGGGGAGCAGGGCTGGGGAGCAGGGCTGGGGAGCAGGGCTGGGGAGCAGGGCTGAGCTCAGCTGGTGCTTGAGGACAAGATATCCCAGCCCCAGGAACTGGGGACAGCTGCTCCAGCGTCACTCTGACTCGGTGACCTTCGGACCAGAATCCAACCAAGGCTGATTGATTCCCTTCCAGGCTTTTTGCCTGCACCAGGAGGTGAGGAGAAGTCTCCCCCTTCAGCCTGCTGTCTGCAAAGTCAAAAACATGAAAACGAGGAGCGGGCAGCACCGGGGGCCTGGGGAGGCTCCAAGGACCAAACCTCCCGGTCCCAGGGCTGGGATCCCAGAGCCACGGAGGGGTTTGGGTTGGAGATGTCCTGACTGTCCCTCAGCTTTGGCTTCAGTTTCATCCCAGGGTCTGCACCAGAGGAGTGTTTGCAAGCATCAGGCTTGGGGAGGGAAGGAAAACAACCCCCAGGTTACAGCAACCAAACATTTACTTCAATATGAAATACCTTGTGTTGAAGTGGGGGAAGATAAGAGATGCTCTTTGGGGGAGTGTTCTCTGGACAAACCTCCCAGTGCTGGGAAGTGTTCAGCTGATGCTGAGCAAACAAGAAAAGTGCTGACTAGCTCCTTGAGGAGCCCTGGTGCAGCACTGAGCCATGAAGAAACCTCTTTGGGAAGAGGAGCCAAAAGCATTGCAGCCTCTTGCGGGTGACTTAAGAGCCTTGGCTACAGCACACCTACACCAGCAGAGCAAGCACACACATCCCAGGCTCTTCCCAGCTGCCAGAGCACTGCTTTACACTTTGGATCCCCAGAAAGCCTTTTGGAAGCCACATTATCAAACCCAGACCACTGGCACGACTTGGCTGCTGCTGCTGCTGCCTCCCACAATCGATGGGCAGGGACTGAGAGGTTGCCCCCAAGGGCCTGGTGGTGTTGGCATAACCACTGCAGGGAGAAAATTCTGCTTTTTTTTTTTTTTTTTTGTGTCTCAGTGTGTTTTGTTTTCAGTCTGCCCCATTTCCAAACATCGTGGTAACTTCAGCTGAAGTGAAAACAAGAGTGGTGTAAGGGAGGCAACACCAAGAGCAGCTCAGTGCTCTGCACAGCCAAGCAATGATTAAAACAGAAATGCAGCCTTCTGTCCTGAGCTCCTCAGTGCTCTGCCAGCTCAGTATCTCCCAGCACCCACACAGCAATCCCCTCCAAGGCCCTCAAAGTGCATTTCTGAGCAGAACTTGGAGCATATTTCAAGCAGCAGAGCTTGAAACAGCAGCTGGCATTTGCTCGACGCTGCCAAAAGCAGAGGAGAGCTGGTTTTCCAGGTTCAGAGATGAGATCTTTAGTGTGAACCTGCTCAGGAGAATTTTTTTCCTTTGCTTTAAACTCAAAATTATTGCCAAGGAACAGCCAGATGGAAACCTCTTTACTGAGTGCATCTGTTCTGGACACATCTGGGTCCCACCTGCTTTGCCACCAAAGCTTTTCTGCTGTCGGTTTTGCAAATTCTTTCTAGTTCTGCTGCAGTGAAGTCTCCAGCAGGGCTGGGGGAGGTTACTCACTGCAGATCCCCTTAGGGCTGAGGATGGGAGCAGCAGCAGCAGCTCAGGACAGCTGGAAAACCCTGAGTTCAGGTTCTAGCAGTTGCACCTTGAGTCAGCGAAGAAATCTGCTGCGCCCGGCAACGCCTCTGCAACCCGGCTGGAACCCCAGGCTGGAACCCCCAGCCCCTGCTTCTCCTACAGAGTCACCTGCAAGGTGGAAACAAACTCATCAGCAGTGAAGGACTGGAGCAAGAGGGGCTTTGAGGGACGAAGACCCGAAGGAAAAACCTCTCCAGACACAACGGGGCCATCAGCGAGTCGAGCTGAGCCTGCCCCGCGCAACCCCGCACCCAGCCAGCCTCTTGCTAAAGCCAGTTGGATATTGCAACAGGGATTAAGTAAGGAGTTGACTCCACAGCCACGGGCGATATGTCCAGACACTGACTGGAGACCTCAAGCAGTGAGAAAAGAGCAGTTTCCACTAAGCTAACCCTGCCAGTCCTGCAGGGACCCGGCATGGGAGCGACCCCCAGCCCCGCTCCGCTGAATCTCTGGCACCCGGAGCTGCTCCCAGGAGCGAGCACGGGATGGAAAGGAGCAAAGTGGGGATGGGGGAATTGCTGGGAAGCCAGCACACTGCCAGGATGAGCTGAAGGGAACAGAAATACCTCAGGAACAAGGCCTGGAATTCTGCACGGCAGCACCAGCATCCCGAAGTGGCAGCCGGGGATGTGCTGCACTCCCTACAGATTCATTTTATTTTATTTTTTTTTTTTGGCAAATACAAACACCAAATCCCCTGACCCCGCCCTGCAATTAGCACCCTGCTGCTAACCTGATGAATTAGCACCTGCCTGCTAAATCTCAAGAAACCCCGAGTGAGAATCTCTTTTCCTAGGGCAGGAAGCCTCAGCTCCAGTGGGAAAGTTCAGACCTGTAACCCCACGCTGGCACTTTGGAAAAAAAAATCACAGCTGGTGTGTTAAGCAGAAACTCAAGAGTTTTAACTACGTGCTGCAGAAATAATTAACAGCTCGAGGTCTCCTGAAGCCGGGTTGGGGTGAGCTGAGCCACTTGAGGATGGTTACTCACTGCCTGCAGCTGGGAATTTGGGGAGCTTTAGTGGAAATGTGAGTGACCTTTTGCAGCAGAGCCATCACATGAGTGGAAATACTGCTGCCTTTCTTCATAGCCCTATAAAACAGAGAGCAGAGCAGTCCTGTGACTTTTCTCAGCTTATCCTGATTGCTGATGCAGCTACAGAGGGCAAAAACGATGCTGAGGAGCAGCTCCCAGCCCCGAGTCAGCAGAGCTGGGAGCTCCCCCTTCCTCCCGGATGAGCCAAAAAATAAAAAAAAACACCAAAAAAAAAAAAACCCCACGAGGTTTTGCTTCCAAGCTGGGCGAGGACAGAGCCCGATCAGCCCGGTGGCTGCTGCTGCACTTGTTTCAGCCACCAAAGCAATTTCCCCCCAGGAGCCAAAGGGGTCAGTGCCCCCCCCACACGTGACCCTGGCGGGTGTTTTCGTGCCAAATCCGCTCCTTTTGGTCCCCCCGATGACTGCAGCATCATGTGAGGGTTTGCAAGTCCTCCCCGGGGCTGGGCAGAGGGGGAGAGGAAGCAGGAGGTGGTGTGGCTTTTGTCTCTTTTCCAGGAAGAGGAGTCACGCTGGGCTGGCAGGGGCTCAGCTCTGAGCTCAGGGCTGGGGACGGGGCAGAGAAGCTAAAAAAAGGAACTGAGAGGCAGAGTGAAAGGGTTGTGCCCACTCAGCACCTCCCTGGGCAATGGGCAACCTTTGCCTGCTTGCCCTGGGCTGCTGATTCTGCTGAGGGAATCACCTCCCAGAGGGATGTAAAGCATCCCCGAGGCCAGGGTGATGGGCAGGTCCCATCCCTCTGCCTGCACTGGGCACCCACTCACCTGCACCCTCCCCCCATAAGCTCAGGGGACCCAAAAAGCCAAAATTCCCTCCTGGGAATGGCACCCAGGGCACTTCTTCCCCCTGCTCTCTGTTCCCACCTGGGACCAGGGGCACAGCCTTGAGCTCCCCACTCCTGCACCAACCCCGTGGCCTCAAAAGGAAGGAAAATTTCAGCACCTGATTCCTTGCTGACTTGAAAAAAAAAAAAAAAAAAGCTGAAAACTTTCTTTGCATTTCCATGGGAAGTGAGAGCAGATGAGCCCAAATAATTGCTGAGGTTTCCAGCACCCAGGAGCTCTCAAAGCATCCACCAGGACCTTGCACAGTGCTGGTGAGCAGTGGAGCACTCAGCCCAGTCCTCCCAGTTAAATCTGGAATGCAAAGCTCAGCTCTAACTGGGTTTAGCTCAACCCAGTATAAAGCTCTTCCATGCCTGGAAGCTGGAGGAAAACTGGGAAACCATACAGCCTGTGGAGTTAACCCAAAGTGGAACAAATGACAGGTCCTGAGCCAGGAATAATGTGATTTTCTGGCTGTCCCTGTTGGAGCAGGAGGGGACAGGCAGCAGGAAACCCCCTGACAAGCTGACAGAGCAAGGGATCAGGGGGAATTTAACAAAAAAAAAAAGGGAATTTTACCAGATTCCTCAAGCCCTTTACACAAGTACAGCCCCTGCCATGCTGGCACTGCCTGTCAAACATCACCCAGCTCCAGCAGAACACTCCAGGCAATTCCCTGGGGATGTTTTCCATGGCTTGGGCTGCAGGGACCCTTCCAGCACTGCCCTAAAAACGAGGAATTTGGGCTAAGAACTTGCTTGGAAGAAAAGAAGCAGAGCAACCATGGTTGGCATCCCCCATCCTGGAGGAGGGAACGGATTTTGGTGTCTTGAAGAAAGCTGAATGAGCTTTATTAAAAAATTTCTCCATGCCCTTAAATCCCAGTTTGCATCCCTGCACTTCCATGCTGGATAGAAAATGGGCAAAGCACAGGGTTCTGCTGGGAAAAGATGGGCCCAGCTGGGCCACCCCTGGCCCAGGACAGCTCTGGGACACTTGTGTCCCTAAAACACCCCCTGCACGGCCTGCAGAGAGCAGGGTTGTTAATCCCTGGCTAATTAACATCTTCATTTGGCAGCCCAGGGCAGGAGGAACAAGTTCCCAGTGTGCTGAAGATCCAGGTGACAAACACATGTCACCCCCCCAGCTCCTGCTGTCCCCCCCTTCCCCATTCCAGGAATATTTACTCCAGGATTATTATTTATTATTATTATTAGTATTAGTATTATTATTAGTATTAGTATTAGTATTTTTGCTCAGAAAACAGACATTAATTTTGAAAATGGGACCTCACTCATCATATTTTTCCCACTCCAACCCCACTCTGTTATTAGCAGCAACACAACTCCATCTCCTGAAAAACCTCTGGACTTCAATCCCAAATTTCTTCAGAGCTGGAGCTGGGGATAATTTGTAGGGAGCAGAGAGGGGAACACAAACCACCCAAATGCAGCTTTTTTTTCCCCAAAACCTAACTGCAAGTCCCACTGGCAGCACTGAAGGCAGTGGGGATGGGTCAGGCTCTGCCACCAAACCCCTCCTGATGCTGCTGGCAAGAAAGGGGCTGAAATTTAAACAAAACCATTTGTAAAATGTAATGGGATTTTCTTTTTTTTAATTTTTTTTTTTTTTTTTCCACCACCACTGGAGAATGTTTTTCAGGCTGTTTGCCAGCACCACTTCAAAGAGTCAAAAAGCATGTGGGTTTTTGCTCAGCTTTGTACTTCCAACATTAAACGCACACACAGAGGAGACAAAAAAAAAAAAAAAAAGAAAAAAAAAAAGAAAAAAAAACAAAAAACCAGAATCTGCTGGGCTTGGGGAGGCAGCCAGGAAACAGCAACTTTGATGCAGGAGCAAGAACGTCAGTGGGTGCATCACCAGGGAGGGCTGGGGAAGCCTCCCCCAGCATCAAGGCCAAAAAAAGAAAAAAACCCAAAAACCCCCAAGCTGTGGCTTTGGACTCCAGCAAAAGGACAAAGCAGAGGCACAGGAGGCTCTTTGTAAGGTGGGGAGGGAAGGGGGGACCCTTGGGGTGTCCCTGGGAGAGGGAAGCAAAGCAGCTGGGTCCCTAGAGAGTGGTCCTGATGTTCAGGCATCATTAAAAAAAAAAAAAAAAATAGCAAATAATGAGAACGAGGCAGGCAGGGCAGGTTTATGGCAGTGGTGTCTGGGCTGCTGCAACACACTGGACTTTCATGCAATTTCATTTTAATACAGGACCATTAAGTAGATGTTATGGGCTTGGTTTGCAACTGGCTCCTGCCTGTCTGCAGGACTTAATTCAGGCAGCTGAACAGGACAGGTCTTAACCAAGCAAGAAGTGCAATTCCTAGCAGCCCTGTTTTGCTATAAAAGCTAATTGTCAAGCCTCAGATTCCAAGGAGTTGAAAAACTGGACGTGGGGCTCACTTCCCTCTCTTTAACCTGCTCAGCTCTGGCACTAACCCAGCTGTACCCAAAAATTTACCTAAATAAACCTAAAGCTGATCCCATCTGATTTCTGCTCTTTTCTGAGCAGGTTTTTAGGTCACCCCGGGGCAGGGCTGGACAGAAACTGCCAGATTCCTCCATCAGCACCTCACCCACCTGCAGACCCCACTAAAAGCCTGGGTTTAGGTCCAAGAGGTTGGATTTACACCAGGCTGGTCTCAGAAAAGGCAAGAGAAAAGCCCTGGGGGTTTCCCAGCTCCTCACCAGCAAGGGCTGCACCTGCCTGGAGTCTCCTATGCTAAAAAAAAAAAAAAAAGGGAAGGAAAACAAGATTTAAACACCTTGCAAAAAACATCTATTTGGGTTTGCCAGGGCAGGCAAAAGCTGCTTTGCTCTCAGCTGTTAAACAGAGCCCAGGAGGCAGCTCAGGCCTTGGCATCCTCTGTCCCCTCCTCTCGTGGGTGGCCGGGATCCAGCCCTGGTGCTGGCTCTGAGCTGTGCTCTGCTCCAACATTTGGCACCTGAAGCCAAGGAATTTTGCTGCCAGCAGCCCCGAGGAGCCTGGCCAAGCTCTCCCCTCATCGTGTGCAGGGTGAGGGGTGTGAAAGGGGCAAGAAAAATCCTCTCCCCATCACCCAAGCACGGTCTGTGGGACTCGTAAACCCTCAGCCTACTCTGCAAGACTCCTCCTGAGTGATGAAATGGTTTGAAATAGGATCATTCCAGCTGCTGGAAGAGATCCCTTCCCTCCTTCCTGGGAATTTTACTCTTCTGGGAAGTGCCCAAAGCTACAGCAGAGACTGCCAGGGACAAGCTGTGAGAGGGACAAGGGTGATGCTCCCGCTGCCGTCAAGAGGCAGAACCCACTACACCACCCCGAGGCCTTGTGCTCACCCCAAGGGCTGCCAGGCAGCTGTGGGGCAAGTTAAGAAGAAGAGGAGAAAGTTCCCTTTACCCCACACTTGCTCATTTTGCAAGAACTCTGCTTCCCCAGACAGAGCTGTTCCCAGCCCCAAGCTGCTCGCAAGGACGCAGCTTTGGGGTGAAATCTCAGGATTCCTCAGGAAAGCATCTTGCCTGAGCTCCCAGGGCCAGGAGGATGTTTCAGCAATGGTGTGGGAGGGGGAAAAAAAAGAGGAGTTTCCACCCAATTTTGTAACTGAACCCTGACCTGCAAGGCACTGAGTGGGGAACTGCAGGAGCAGAGGCAACGTGGCCACCCCGGAGCCCCCCGATGCTTCCCAGGCTGTAGGAAATGGCCAGAAAATGCAAAATATGCAAAATATGACAGAGAGAAACCAGGTGGATTAATCACTGGGGACTAATTACACAAATAAACCCAGTGTCTGTGTGTGTGTTCATTCATCCCCTCCTCCCAGGGCTTGGGGATGCTGCAGGAGGCTTGGGGCGAGCTCCTTCCCAGGGGTGGATGTGGGGCTGGTGCAAAGGAAAGGTTGGATGCTTTTCCTGATGGAGTGGAAGGAAATGCTGCCATGAATAGGATGAGGGTGCTGATGACACTGGCTCTGATCTCATTCATCCTCAGGAGGTGTAAACACTCAATTTCACTCTTGGCTGATGGCCAAAAGAAGCCCAGAGTTGTAGGGGAAGGAAAATGGGGTGGTTTGGGTTTTTTTTATCATTATTTGTAACTAGAATAGAAAGAGAAAGAAAAACCAAATTCCTGATTAATAAAAAAAAAATTAAAAATGAACATTCACCTAGAGAAGACCTTGCTCAAGGTCCCTGACACAGGGATGGGATTCCCAGGGACAGGAAGGGCACCAGGGCAGGGAGCTGGAGCAGAGCCCATCCCCACCTTTCTCCTACTCTTCAGCCAGGGAGATTTTTGTCTCAGTGTCTCACACACCAGCTCCTGGCTTGCTTCTGACTGAGCCAGGACAGGAAAAAACAAAAAAGCAGCCTTGGGAGCAGGCTGAAGGCACAAGTTCCTCCTCCTGAACATCAGCAGTCAGGCAGCACATCCACGCCTCAAGCACTCCCTATATGGCAAAATTTGGAAAAGAACACGACCTGGTCCAGCAGTAAAATCCCCAATTATTGCCCAGAGCCCCTGTGCTTCCCAGACACAGCTCAGAGCTGCCAATTTGATGTGTCTGACAGCAGCAAAGAGTCCTCAGAACACTCAGCTTCCCAAACCAGGGGCTGATTCCATCTGCAGCCCCGGGCAGAGACTGCAGGAGAGCCCAAGGAGAGGGAGAAGAAAGCAGAGAGGACTCATCCAAGCCCTGGGGGAACCATGACACATCTCCTGCTGCCACCCACACTGGAGGCAAAGAAAATCAAACAAAACCCTTACTGAAAAACACCAGCAGATCCTCCAGTGACCTGAGCACAGCCTGCAGAGCAGCCCGGGTGTCACCTCCTGGAGGCCACAGCATCTCCTGTTGGATTTCCCAAGCTTTGGCCTCTTTCCCTCTGGACCAGGCTGGGCTCAGCTCAATTTGTCCTCCAGATAACTCCAGCTCCATCCTTTGAGGATAAAAACACTGCTCACAGCCCAGGAATCATCTTCCATAGCCCAGAATCCCATCTTCCCAAAGGTCAGAGGAGGAGGAGGAGGAGGCTGCACCCCAGGGCTGAAGGCTGTGGAGTGCCTGGAGCTACCCAGGGAGGTCACAAACCCCAATGTAGGGTCTGGTGGAAGCTGGCTGCTAATGATCTGCCTTAAAATGCACTTTTGTTAAAAATAAAGGGTTTATTTTGAGGCAGCACATTGCATCATCTGGAGTGTGCAGAGAGGCAGATGGCAGGAGGAAGGCAGAGCATTTGCTGCCTCTGATTAATAAAGTTTTGTTTGAGGCAGGAGAGACTGAGAGGCAGAAGATGAGCACTCCATGAATTAACACTTTCAAGGAGCTGACAAGGACCAAGAGCAGGCACAGCAGAACCAGGACCCCACTGCAAGTCTTAGGAGTGTTTTGGGCTTGCTGGTGTTAACCAGCTGCTGACACTCAGGATGGGACAGGAGGTCCCCCAGTCACCCACTGCATCACCACCAGCCCCAGCTGCTCCTCTGAGTCAGAGCATTAGGGAAACATCCTGAAAAGATCCTTTAAACCAAGGCTGCCCATGTCTCACATCAAAGATTTTGGTCCTCAGAGCAGCAGCACTGAGCAGCAGCACCACCACCACCTCCCTCCCACCAGCATCACGTGAAATGCTGGCTGCCAAACCCCAATTCTTGGCACTTTGGTGGCAGCAGTGAGAGGACAAAATGCTGGAACCCACCAGTGACATTCAGTTTGGGATGAGGAGTGGGGAACCTGCAGCAGTTCCGTGGCTGAGCCACTCCTGGAGCCAACAAACCCCAGGCAGCCAGAAGCTCAGGAGATGCTCTGGGAGGCACCAGCACCTCCCAGTTAAAAGCAATCAACAGCTCCAGCTCCAGCTGAGCCTCTCGGCTCCTCTCTGGCCCGCAGAGCTCCAGACCCAGTGTCTCATTACAAAAACCTCCCTGAGCCCCAGCAGCTCAGTGTGGGGCAGGGCTGGGAAGCCAGGAGGGTCCTGCAGAGCCATCCCCCCACCCTGGGGGAGCCCTTAGCACCACGGAGGCAAGAAAAGGCCAGGAGATGTGTGTGTCCCCCCCTCTTCAAAGGCTGAGAGCAGCCCCCCCTGCATGGGCAGCAAGAACTGGAGCTCCTTGAGACATCTGGGGAGACCTGGAGGAGCAGAGGGGTTGTGGTTGTTCCTTTAATCCCTGGCTGCACTCCCCTGGAGCAGCTCTCGCCTCCCGAGGGTTGCAGTAGCTGCCCAAAGCTATTTGCAAGTTTATAACAAACAAGTCCTCCTTCTCAGGCCTCTGAGAGCAAGATAAAGAGCCTGGCAATTAACAGCTCCTGCAGCAAAACGAGATAAAACTCATTTCCTCCCCAAGTCCTGCAGAACACTCCTCAGGTCCTGGCAGAGCAGCTCTTCCTTCGGGGAGGAATTTGGGACCCAATTTGCTGCCCTGCTTGCCCTGCCATCCCCTCCTGCACATCCCTGGGGTGGGGTAAAGCCCCTGGAGATGCTGCTGGTTGCTCTTCTCCTCCAGAAATGTTTGGCTGTAGAAAGGAAACTGAAATAAAACCTCGGGTGCAGCCCTGCCTGGGAAAGGTTCCCCATCTCATCCTGGGATGGCTGCAGGATACTCAGGGATCCCCCTGTCCATTCCCACCCCCTCCTCACAGGAGCTGGGGGACATCTCTCTCCCAGACCTCCCAGTTCCACCAGAGCATCCCAGTTCCCAACAGCTGGGCCATGAACCCCTGAGCCCCCCTGAGACTGAAGTTCTGGGGGGGTTAAAGAGCAGAGGAAACCTCCAGTCATTTAACCTAACCCTAACATGCTCCAGGAGTGGCCTGCTGGGTTTACAATTAAAATACCAGAGAAAAAAAAAAAAAACAAAAAACCAACCCCAAACCAGTGTCCACAGAAAGGGGAAAGAGCTTTGTGATTGTTCCATGTGCCTTGAACCCCTCTTGGCCTTGAATCCCTCAGCCAGACACTGCATCCACCAGGTTAATGAGCTGGAGAGCTGATCAAAGGACAGATGTTTATCCCCCTCTTTAATTTCTGTTCAAGTCACAAATGCTCACAAATATTTATCTCCAGAAGTCACAGGACTAATCCCATCCCCTTCCCAGCTTTTAAGTTTAGTGATCAAAGTTGTGCACTTTCTTGAAGACTGTATTTCAATTCCAGTTAGTGGTCTCTTCTGAAGAATACCAAAAAAAAAAAAAAAAAAAAAAAAAAAAGAAAAAGAAAGAAAGCAAGCATTTTTCATAGGGGAAATTAAGAGAAAATGGGCATGTTCTAGTGAAAATGAAAAGAAACATCAAAGTGAAACCAGGCAGTGTAATTTCACACCATCTATTCCTAAAAAGGATGACTGGAGGCAATCTCCTTTCAACAAAGGCCAGAATTAGGACTTCACTTTCCCAAGCAAAGACATTTCCCCACAGCTGCCTCCCCACCCACCCACCAGATCCCCCCAGCTCCAAAGTCCCCCTGGAAAGTCCTCAGCCTGTGCCCCCCCTCCTCTCCAACAACCACCGAGAGAGCAGGGAGCGCATCCCACCCGGAGCGGGGAGGCTGGGACGAGCCAGGCTGGGAAGGTGGCCCTGGGAAAGGGGTTTGTTTTCCTTTCCCTTGCCCAGCCAGCCCTGGCTGCCCACAGCTGGGGACACCCCGACCTCTGGCTCCCCTCTCCCAGCTCGTTTCCAAAGCTGCATTTTTCCCCCTGAGCTGGGGGAATTCTGGACGGGACGAGCGCGTTGCTGGAATTTCACCTGAGATTGAGGGGGGGAAAAAAAAAAAAAAAAAAAATTCCAAATGCAGCGTAGGGCCTGGTAAACATTTGCCTAAGTATAACTAGCCAAGGGGAAGAGTGTGACTGAGCTCCTGTCACGGGCAACACTCTTCCCCACCTCTTTTTTTTTGCCAGGGGACAGGCGGTCCCCCCGCAGGACAGGACACCCCGCTCCTGGAGCCTGTTCCCGGGCACTGCTGTGTCCTGGAAAGTGTTCCAAGGCACTGCTGTGTCCTGGAAAGTATTCCAAGGCACTGCTGTGTCCTGGAAGGTGTTCCAAGGAAGTTCTGTGTCCTGGAAGGTGTTCCAAGGCAGTGCTGTGTGCCAGGGTGCCTGCAACACCCAAGCACCCCCGGGGCTGTGGGATGATCGGGGAACGGGAGAGCGGCGCTGCTGCTCCTTAAGGGAACAGGGAATCTGCTGGATCCCTCTGGCAGCCCCCACTCCTTTTCCCTCCTCTGCTTCCCAAGAAGTCAGGATTGAGGTTTTTTCAGCAGCCAAAGGCCCGGGTGAGGGCAGCAAGCAGGGGGTGAGCAGAGGTGCCCTCCGAGGTGGCCGCTGTCCCCTTGGTGCAGGCTGAGCCCGGGGACTTGTTTGTCTCCACTTCTCCATTTGTCATCCTCACTCAAAGAGCACCGTGAGTCAGCCTGAGCACCACAGATGCTGCTGAGAAAAGCACACTCCATTTGGGAATATTAGCACAACCCTGCACAACAAAGACAGCTAAAAAAATAAAGCCCCCTCCACTGCCTCCCAACCGACCGCGCCAGTAAGTGCCTGGTAAACGTCACTGGCTTTGCACGGGGATAAACATCAAGCTTGGGGTGGGCCAGGTTAACTCCTCAGCTCCTGCAAGATGGGAAGATCCCACCTTCCCCTGGCCAGCAGCCAAAGGGCATCCCCAGCATGGAACAGCCAGAGCCTGGCCCAGGGCTGCTCGCTGGAGTTTTGTCCCAAAAACGGACAAAAAAAACCCCAACGAGGAGATATACAACTTGTCTTTTGCACAGCAATCTTGCCCAGCCTGGGTTTTTTTCTAAGTTATCATTTTTCCAGAGCAGCAGAAGTGAAGCAATGAATCCCCACATGGGTGTTAATGTGAGAGAAAGCTCAACCCCAAAACCCAGCAGAGCTTTGGGAG
This sequence comes from Heliangelus exortis, assembly GCF_036169615.1. Lineage (NCBI taxonomy): Eukaryota > Metazoa > Chordata > Aves > Apodiformes > Trochilidae > Heliangelus > Heliangelus exortis. The sequence goes on from NC_092449.1 coordinate 4,090,251, forward strand.
CAGCATCTGATGAGCTGAAGTTAAAGTGGCAGGGGCTGGAGGTGCTCTCACCACTGCTTTGGAATCAGCTTGCCACAACAGAATGAAACCAGATAAAAGGCAACACTTCCCTGGATGCAAATAACCCCCCTGGATCAAACTGGGAATGATTAAGAAGCTGTCAGCTTGGGGGCTGAGCAGCCTTGGTGAGCCTTGGCTTGGTGAATCTCAGCACAGCTCTCAGGCACATCTGGAGAACCAGCCTATTATTGCACAGAGAAAAAAAAAAAAAAGAAAAAAAAAAAAAGAGAAAAAAAAAAAAAAAAACAACCACAAGACAAGCCAGAAAAAAAAAAAAAAATCACCACAGAGTGACCCAGTTTGCAGTGTACAACTTGTCTGTTTTCCAGAGAGCACAGAGCCAGCTGCAGAGCAGACTGTCCTGACCAGAAGCCTCCTCCCTCCATCAGCTGGGTGCAAGGAGCTGCTCCTCCTGCAGCAGCCACTGCTGCTGCTGCCAAATTCCTCTTCCCCACACTCACAAACTGGTTCTGCAGAACCCTGCAATGAGAACAGCACCGGGGCTGCAGAACCCTGCAATTAGAACAGCACCACAGGTGAGGGATCCACAGCTCCTCTGCTCACACCACTTGCTTTTGGTTTGGGTTTTGGGTTTTTTTTTTCCACTTTTTTCCTTTTTTTTTTTTTTCATTTTTTCACCATTTTTTTTTCCATTTTTTCCCCAAATTCAGATGAAACTGCAGGTGATGCATTTTGAAGCCATGCACCTAAACAAAGGGATGAAGGAATTTCCAACAAAAACCAAATCAGCATGGAGATCCCCTGTGCAAAGCTGCTCCTCCTGGATGGCAGCCAGCAGGGAAGGAAGGAACGAAGGACAGGGTTGCAAGGAACCAGGCAGTCCAGCTGGGCCACAGCTACTGATTTGATGATTTCTAAAGCTCCAGGACTTAAAATGATTTGAGGCTCCTTCCTTGATCACCACTATCTCATCTGGACAGCACTCACTGCACCCCCACAGCTGGGATAGCAACCTGGCCTGGAGGTCTGAGAGTGCCAAAAAATGGCCAAAACAACAGAGGAATTGCTGAAGGGCTCAGGAGGCAACAGTGCCACTGAAAATCAGGGAATTGCTGACCCTTCCTCACCCACCTGCACTCCCCTCCCCTTCTGCTCTGCTCCAGCATCGCAGCAAAAAAAGGGGAAAAGATGGATTCGAAAGGAAAACTTTTCTAACTACCAAAAATTGGCCAGAAAATGGAGTTTGGCCACACTCTCTCTCTCTCTCCATTGGTATTTAAACAAAATATTTCACCAGGGGATGTCAGGGGGGTGCTGGCACCCAGCAGCAGGACCTGTGCTGTGCCCTGGTGCCCTTTACTCAGCCAAGGACCTTGGGTGCTGTGCAGCCTCCACAGAAACCTCCACAACAAGCACTGTCCTGGTAAAAGGTATTAAAAGCTTCTCTTTTAGACAAAACAGGGAGAAAAGTTATGACTTGAAAGCTTCGGGTACACTGGAAAGGGGATGCTGGGTGAAACTGGTCTGTAAGTGATCCAAAAGATCCCAAAGAGGATGAAAACATTTTCCTTCACAGAGTTACCCCAGAGAGGCTCTCGTGCTTCAGAAGCACCAGATGTTTGATGAGAAGCTGAATGGGATCCATGGCTTTGGGGCCAGCAGCATCCCCTGACCCTGCAGAGGTGTCAGGAGGCCTCCAGGTTGGGACAGGATGGTGGGGACAGGAGCTGAGGGAGGTTGTGGTGTGTGCAAGGAAATCAAAGCACAGCTCGGTACACTGAGAACCTCTTTGTCATTTTTCCAGCCCTCTTACAGCCCCAGTGACATAAAACATGCCCAGGAACCTGAGCAGAACCAACTCCCCAGCAGCACAGAGGAGCCTTCCCCCTGCTGCAGCTCAGTCTTGCAGGGACAACTTCCAGAATCTGTTGGGCTGGGAGGAGAACTTGTGGCTCCCCTCTGGCTATTTCCACCCTCTGTTGATGAATGCAAACAGCTCTTAATTAAAAGCACCGGAGTTAAGCCTTTCTCACCTTTTAAAAGAGGCCAGACCAGGAATGCAGCAGGCCAGGGGCAGGCAGCAGGTTGTGCAGCATGGTACCACCAACAGGAACCTCACTCTTCCCTTTATTTTCCTTTCCAAGTAATTCATACCGATGGTAAATGGATCAGCTGCTCTTTGGCAGCTGGACCCTTGGCTCAGGATTAAGTTGGACACATGGGAGCCTTTTGGTTACCTTCCCCTTCAGAGCCCACCTTGCATCACTTTGAGTCCCAAGAACCCCAGTTTTGCTGAAGTCTGGGGATCCCAGCACCCCCTGCCACCTCTTAAGGAATGCAATAAAATTAAAAAAAAAGGGAAAAAACAGACAAACAACCCCACAGCAAACCTGCAGTTAGAAAAAAAAGCCTTTAAATCAGACACTTGCAAAAGCAGAGATCCCCACAGTGGTAAACTCAGAGCTTTCTCTTAGGAACACATGAAACCCAACAGCTTCTTCTGCAAAGAGCAAGGGCCTCAGTCCTGCTGCTCTTACAGCAATGCACAAGTGCTTTTTCTGTGTTCTGGCACCATAATAAAGTCTCCTTAAAACACCAGATCCTTCTGGAGGATGGGAAACTGGAGTGCCCCATCTCATTCCCAGCCTCAGGAACAAGGTGGAAAACTCATTACGAGGAACAACAGCCGAGGTGTTGCTTGCCACCTCCTCTCCCCACCTCTTAAACTACTTCCCAACTGCTTCAGCCCTCTGGGAAGGTAAACAGCCAGTGGGGCTGATCCCTGGGGTCCTGCCTGGAGCTCCAGGATGGGATCTGAGGTGGTGGGGACGTGGTCCCAGGGAGGTGCCGAGCGTGGGACCGTGTCCCGGGTCAGCAGAGCCCAAGTCGTGTGATGGGACCCAGCCTGCAAAGCCCAAATGCAACTTCCAGATGGAGCAGCATGTGGACTATAAACAAGGGCAAAGGAGTTTGCACGGGCTCTCTAAATCATTCCTGGTCCTTGTGAAATGACCTCCAGGCACAGTGACAATTTTCAGAGAGCACGGGAGCTGGGTCAGCCTGGTTTCTGGAAAGCTCCTTGGAGAGCTCCATGTACATAGGAATAGAGTTTTATCAGCTTGAGGAAAGGACAAAGCTGCCTAAGATGCAACTAAATTCCTAAGCATTCCACTTGAAGCCATCCACATAAAGAGCCTGAACATGAAAACCCTGCAGAGCTGAAGGATCAGTCGGGTGCATGGAGCCTGCACTCCCATTCCCCTCTCTGAGCCCCAGCAGGATGGAGCCCTCAGCCCGTGCTGAGCACCCCACACAGCCTCTGCCTTTGGGAGCTGGGAGCTCCACGTCAGGGCAGGGAGAGCACCTCAGAAGCACAGCTAAAAGCTCTTTCTCAGGCCCTTCCTGGAACCCCATCAAACGACTGCCTCTGGATTCAGCCGATGCTGCGAAGTCGAGCGGAGCCAAACCCCCCCCCAACCCCCCAACCCCTGGCACTGAACCCTGCTCCACCAGTGGCTGCAGGGCTGGGGAGGTTTGATGATTTTTAGGTTTCCCCCCCCTCCCTTTCCTGCTTGGAAGCCCATAAATAGCATTTCTGTTTGCCACGAATCCCTTGGTGCTCGCCCGGCCCGGAGCGGGCGCTGCTGGGAACACCCTGGTGTCACCTTCCCTGCCAGGACACCAAAAAGCCACCAGTGCAGGACACAGCAGTGGTGGCACTGGGAGGACACCACCAAAGGGAAGCTGGGGAGCAGAGGAAAGGGCTGCAGAAAGCAGGAGGAAGACGGCAAGGCCTGGGTGCAGATAACCCTGCCACAAACAGAGCTTTTGGGATGCAGGAGGAGCATCAAGAAACTCAGCAAGGTTTCTGGGAAGCCTCCAAACCAGGGTAGGAGTCTCACTTGGGGCTTCTGCCAGAGGAGATGGCACTCTGCAGGCAGAAATGCAGATATTCAGCCCTGAAATCCTCCAGCAGGCACAGAAATAGCTGCAGACATTAAGGGTTATATTGGGGGTGTAGCCCAACCATACCCTTTGTATCCCACTGCCCATTCTGACTGCCAGAACAAAGCCACCCACACCTCTTAATTAATCCCAGCCTGATATTAAGGAGCAGGGTGTGAAGGAGCCAAATTATGACAATCTGTGAGTACCTGACCCTGGAGCAAGCTCTGACAGCAGCACCAAGAAAGGGTGAGGAGCAGCAGGGACAGCACCAGCTGCACATCCCCTACAAACCTCATTCATTCTGCTCTTTCTGAGAGGGATGAAACCCAGAGCAGGTGGGTAGCACAAGAGGGGACCCAAACAGGAGAAATATAGCAGATAAATTGCAAGCTTCTGAGTTCTGAGCTCTGGGAAAGGATGCTGGCATGGCCTCCAGGTGGAAGCTGCTGGAAGCAGCAAGGTACCAACCAAGGGACCTTCTGGACCTTCTGGACCCAAGCTCCATCTCTCCCAAGCCACCTGGGATCCCTTCAACTGAACTTGTTGGGCCTGTGAAGCCTCCTTCAAGTCATTCTTCCCCAGGAATGCTTTTCCCAGCTGTGCTGCTCAAATGGCAAGCAGCTTGTGACCTGCTCTGCTGGAGGCAGCTGTGAAATCCAGCACCCAGCTGTGGGAAAGGAGAAGTCAGCTCCCCAGGGCTTGTGAAAACAAAGAGGTGAAAACAATGAATAGCAACAGCCAGAGCAGCCAGACAGAGGAAGCATCAGCAGATCTGAGAGCAACAGGAAGAGAAGAGATCCCAGCACCAAAATCAATACCCTGGGCACAGCCTCAGGGCTCCTCCACTCCCAGCTTTTTGGGCACCTCGATAGAAAAAGGACATTGAGGTGTTGGAGCAACTCCAAAGGAGGGCAACAAAGCTACTGAAGGGTTTGGGAAACATCTCTCTCTAGTGAGGAGTGAGTGAGGGTGTTTAGTCTGGGGAGACCTTCTGACTCTTCCCAAATCCCTGCCAGGAGGTTGCAGTGAGTGGGGTTGAGCTTTTCTCACTGGTGACAGATGGCAGGACAAGGGGAAATGGCTTCAGGTTGTATCAGGGGAGATTGAGGTTGGATATCAGGAGAAATTTCTTCACAGGAAGGGTTGTTAAGCACTGGCAGAGGCTCCCCAGGGAGGTGGTTGAGTCTCCATCCCTGAATGTGTTTAAGAAGTGCCTGGATGTGGGGCCTGGGGACAGGGTTTGGTGGTGGGACACCAGGAATAGGGTAATAGGGTCAGGACGAGGCTGGACTTGATGATCTTGAAGGTTTTTTCCAGCCTGAGCAGATCTATGATCCCAACTGCACCTCTGTGAGATCCACTTCAAGTGTTTCACATCACTTGGAGGAGCTTTTTGGTGCTCAAGAGCCCTGCATTTGTTGAAGCCAAGGGCTGGGTGATGAGGGTGCCTTGTCCTTGTCACTGTCCTGGGCAGTGAACCTCCCCTCTCCTTTGTCCATGATTCAGCCAAGGCAGAAAATCCCCTTGGGCTGCCACATCAGCCTTGGAAAAGGCAGAGGAGTGGGTGCTCCCAGGGGGCTGCAACCAAGCCCCTCAAAAGGCTGAGTGCATCACTTAAAAAAAAAAAAAAACAAAAAAACAACAAGAAGCAAACCAAACAACCCAAAAATGGCCCTGAAGAGGCACAGAGAGGGGAAAGCAGGAGCTGGGGACACAAAGAGAGGCTCATGTCTGCAAAGTGAGATGGCTGGAGGGCAGCCAGGAGCTGGGAATGAATTCCAAGGAGAGCTTCAGTGCTGATAAGTCTGCTGCAGAAGAATGTTTTGGGGGTGACTGGTGATTGGGAGAGAAGATAGTGAGGAGTTGTTTGGTGCTGGCCTACAAAAGCAAATTGTTCTGCTGGGCAGAAAGATCCAGGCCAGCAGCCCCTTGGCCTGAATTTTTGTGGCAAGGACATTGCATCTCAGAGCCTCTTCTCCTCTGCACACGCAGGAAAAGTCACAACCCAGCTGCAGTTTGTGGAAACTGGAGGGAAGGGACGTGCACGTTGCCAAATGGCTGATAGAAACTTAACACTGGAGCTGGTGAGGTGCAGGAGAGGGAGAAAACTGGAAAAAAACACAAGTTGCAAACCTGACAGGGTCTTCAGGGAACTCTTGGAGACTGAAACCTGAAGGAGGCCACTGGAGAGCAAGAATCAGGACACTGTCCAGGGTCTTGGTTTTGCTATTCAAATGGGATTATCTCAATTATACCAAAAAAAATCATCTACAAACACTGCCACCACCTCAGCATTTCCCTTATCTGCACACTGCTGATTGGGTCTGACTGAAAAAAACAGAAGAGTTTTGCAGATGCTGCAGAAAGTGAGTTCTTAGAGAAGCCTTTGGAGGACACAGGAGGGCAGAGAGGTGGTTTCTAAATTCACGTGTGAGGAAAGGCAAAGGGAAGGGACATCAAAGAATGGTCAGTGCTGACAAATTACAGACTGTGAGGAGAGATGTGGTAACTCAGGCAGGGACATGGGAGGGACCTGCTGAGGAATCAGGTGGCATTAAGTGGTGCTGGATGAGCATCTAAGCAAACACACTCCGAGTACCTCCCTGAGCTCCAATTAGCAGTGGAGAACTGAAAGTCCTGTCCTGCTTCGAGTGCAATTCAGCTCTGAGCAGAGGCTGGGGCACTTGGGAAGTGGGGGGTTTTGTTGCAAACACGAAGCAATAGAGACAGGGCACAAATTCACCTGTCAGCTTGACTGGAAGAACAGAAGGCAGGAGGGCAGCCTGCTTCTCTCCAGCCTTGTGCCAAGATTAGAGTGTTCCCCAGCACACACAGTTTGCTTTAATGAGCAGTTTAGTCATGGCTCATTCTGCAGAAGCACACACCAGGCTTCAAAAAGAAGTGGGTGCCCTGGGTAAGTGACTCTCACCTCCATCTCAGAGCTCCAAAGGGGGAAGGAGAAGCTGGAGGTGAAACCACAAGACCTGGAGGCTGCAGCCCGGGTTCCTGCCACAGCTTTCCTGCACAACCTTGGGAAAATAACTGACCTTCTTGTCCTTCCAGGCTGCTGGAAACTTTAACAAAGCACTGAAGACACAGACAGAAAGCAGCATTTGTCACAGAGGAGCCAGGATTCTTGGCGATGCTGATAAAGCTGGAAATGTGCTTGCACAACCACCACAAGAGAAATCCTTTGCACGAGGCAAGAAGTTAACTATTACTCCTCCACGGGTCACCTGTTGCAAGACCTCACATGACACTGCCAAAAGAACCCAGAGAATTTCAAACCATTAAAAAAAAAAAAAAAAAAGCAGCAAAAACCCAACAACACCCCAAATGTTTTGTAAGACATTTATCCTGAGCAGAGAGCTAAGGAACAAAAAAAAAAAAAAAAACACCTGCTGGAGACAAGCTGAAGGGTGGAATTAGAGCTTATCTCAGCTGCCCCTATAGTGTGTTTGCAGACTGAGTAACCATTTTTTGCTGAACACAAAGTTTTCCTCCAGAAGATGAGCAACTCTCCCTCTCCAGCTGCTCCAACCAGCAGCCCTGACGTCAAAGTCCCCAACCCTGCGTCAGAGCCACCTCCCCTCCAGGACAGGGGCAGCTCTGACACTTGAACCCTGGAGGGTATAAGCCAAAAAATGGGGAGTTTCGACCTCCTGAGCTCAGTTTTTAGGAGGAAGTTCTTGGGGACAGCCCTAAAGTACTTGCTGTTATTCCTTGTGTGCCAAAACGTGACAAACTTTGGTCGTTCTTCACCACATCTCCCCAAAAGTGGTGTCCCCAGCAAATATTTTGTGCTGATTGGTTCAAGGGCAATAGTTCAGAAGAAAGGAAAAGATTTCTTACAGAGAGCTGGAAAAAGAGCTGCTGTCCCACAGAAAACTGGAATTTTCATCTGGTTTTAGCCACATTCCTTGACGAGCAAAAGGAAAATCAGGAGCAGAACCAGTCTGCAAAGCAAAACCTTGGAAAAGGTTTCACGTGCCTCATGGTTGCTTTTTTTCCCCTCCCCTGGAACCAAAGAGAAGGGGCAGCAAGTGCTCAGCAGGCTCAGGAATCATTTCCTTTTTTATCAGGCTGGAAAATCTGGGATTCAGCCCGGCAGCACCTGCCCTGCTCCTCAGCTCCAGTTTCACACTCAGGAACACACACACAGAAAACAAAAAAAAACCCAACAAAACTCCATAGATTGTGGTTTTAGGGCTTTGCATGGATCCGGGTGGGACTTTGGCAGGAGCAGGGCCCTTGCTGCAAGAGGGAAAGGAAAAGGAAGGAGATTCCTGGCAGCTCCTGCTGGCAGAGCTCTGCAGCCCCAGCAGGGCTTTATAAGGAAATTTCTTGGAGGAAACTGCCTGTCCTCAGCTTACTGAGGGGTTTTTTTGGACTCTGCTGCAGATGCTATAGGAAAAGTTCTTCTTTTCTGCTGCAGAAAGCCCAAACCCAACTGGAAACCTGACGTGGAAGTGAAACCTCCTTCCAGCTGGGAGCTGCTGGAGTCAAACCCAGGAGAAGCAAAGACAAATCCCAGGAGATTGGGGTTGAAGAAGCTCCCAGTACAAATGTTGTAACACACCAGGCTTTGTCCAGCCTTTGGCTATTACCAGGCAGAGAGCTGCTGGGAGGCTTCCACCTGCTGAGAATTCCTGATATTTCATCATCAGACTCCAGTAATTCCCAACCCTCAGCTTCCAAGGAAACTTCAAGTTCTTTGGTTGCTCTGGGAGTGCCTGTTCCTTCCAGTGTTCACTGCCCCTCTCCTCATGGTCACACGAGAAGTCCAGATGAATAAAAACCTATTTGTGCCAACTTTTTATAAAGAAGAAGAATTCCAGTGGTGCTGTCTGGGTGCCTCCACCTGCATCTCTGGTGCAGGTCACAGAAATCCTGGATTTGGGGTGGGTTTGCAGGAGACTTTGGTGCTGTAGGCAGGGAACCTCTGAGCTGGCCCCTGCTTAACCCACTTGGTTTGGCTTGGCCAAACCTTTTTCTAAACTTCAATTCTTTGAAGTTTAGAAAAGTGCTCAGGCAGCTCTACTGAGGTGCAAAGACACTCACTGGGATTTCTTTTTTCTTATTTTATTTTCTGGCAAGATAGAGAGGCCTGGTTGTGGCAGAACTGTTCAGTCCTGTGTGAACTTGTAGACAAGCTGAGGAAAAGAGCTGTGAAATTGGAGCTGTTTGAAATGCAAATCACAGGGGGTTTAGGTGCATAATCCAAGTGTCAGTTGTTCTGTAATTGATTTCTGACTTCCCAGTGTGAAAGCCCTCAGACTCTTATCTGAATCTCCTTGGATTTGCACTTGCAGAGCAGGGCTGCAGAGGCACACTGTCAGCAAGCAGCTTGGCATGTTCTCTCTCTGGTTTTTCTAAGTCGAGATGGATGTAAAAGTGCCTGAGCAGCAGGAACTTTACAGATTTCCAGCTGGTTTCCCATCCCAGGGTTCACATCCAGCTGCTCTCTTGCTGTCTGGACTGGCTCACATTCCTCAGCCCTGGGGCCAGCATTCCTCTGCTCCTCTGCACCACCTCATTTCTTCAGTATTTGCTTAAATTTGGCCTCCCAGAACTGTCTCTGGATCACTTAAGCTACCAGACACCTTTATTAGCTGCACACACAGCCCCCACCCTCTGGCATTTTAAACCTTGTTTGTACTTATTAAAATCAAATTGATATTGGCAATTTCCAGTCGCTCCTTGCTGCAGCTCACTGGGATTAAACTGGAATCCCCAAATGCCATTTCATTGAGGAAAGGCACTTGCAGCCTGCTCATTAGGCACTCAGCTATTCTGGTTAAAAATCTGAAATCTTTTTTTTAAAGTCTGGACTGGAGAAATCTCTGTTTTGGGTTTCTCCTTCTCCGTGTCCATGGGAGCTCCCGTGTGAGCTGTTCTTTCCTTACAACTCCCCTGCCAGTCCTGCCCAGTCTCAGTTTATGGCCACAAGACACAAGGCCACAGGGAAAATGTGTGTGCAGAAGTGTCCAGGAAGAGCCCAAAGCAGTTGGGCAGCACTGGGTAATCCCTTCCACATCCACCCACACCAAACCCAACCCAAGGTGGGGTGTGCTCAGCCAGCTCCCAGGACAACGTCACCCAGCTCCGGGTTGTCCAGGGTCCTGCAAACAATGGGACCTCAGCTCTGCAGCTGGAAGGAGATCCCGATGTTTACCTGGAGTTTAAGTGTTCCAAAGGCAAGGCTGATTTCCTGAGCCTTGGCTGTTTGCCACCTCGCAGAGACACCAGGGAGCAGCAGCTGCCCCAAGCTCCGGGGACCTCTCTTTCCATCTCTACGGCTCTTCCAAAAATCCTCCAAAAATCCTCCGTTGTTCCAAGGAGGAAGGAGGGTGGGAAACCAGTCCCTGCTTCCTGCTGGCTGCGGTGGGAAAGCCCACGGGGGCTCTCACTGCTGAAGGTCAGCTGGGTGTGCAGGTGGAGGGAGTGGGAGGGCAGGAAGGACAAAAACCCTGAGCCAGTAAGGACTGAGTCAGCACCACTCACCCCTCTCATCACCTCAGATCTCGGAGCAGAAATGTTAAAAGAGACTTTCAGGAGGAAAACACCAGCTGGGGAGCATTTCTCTGATGGTGCTGGAAGCAGGTTGGAGCTCCTGCAGGTCACCAGGAGCCCGGATGGACTGGGAGGTGCTGATGAGAAGTGGTCACCAAGGCCTGGGATGAAGTGGCAGAGGAGGGGCTGCAGGACAGAATTCCCAGGCAGGAAGGGAAGGGATGGGATGGGATGGGATGAGATGGGATGGGATGGGATGGGATGGGATCCCAGCACTCCTGACGGGAAGGGAGAGGCCCAGCCAGCAGTGCCAGAGCATCACAGGACAAAGTCCTGCTCCTGGTTGTCAACAGCAGCTGGAACACTGGGGCTCTGCAGGCACCACTGCTCACAGCAGGTTATTGTTTCCCTTGACAGACAGCTAAAAACATTCTTGAAATGATTAACTCTGCCCCAAAGCCGAGAAATACTCAGGAAAAAAAACAGCAGTAAGGTCACAATTTAAAAAATACACAGAGTTTCTTTCTCTTTGCCCTTTCTTAGACAGGTAGGGAGCAGAAGCAGCATCCAAGCTGGCAGCTGGGGTGTAAACCCAAAGGGCCACCCTGAAGCAAACCAACAACCCCCGGGCTGTACTTGTTTTTCCATTATCTAATGTTAGGCCATGTAGGTATTTATGAACCATTCTGCAGTGCATTCAAGCTGATTCCCAGAAAATCACGTGCCTGGGCAGTGAGTTCAAGATTAGGAAGCTTTCCAATGTTTTCCTGAGCAGAGATGTGATCACCAGGCAGCACTAACAGCAAGCTGAAAGTCTGCCAGACACTGACCCAACCAGCAGCTTATTAAACCTCCAGTCATCCCTTCCCAGCTCTTTGTGTCAAACTCTGTGCTCTGAGGCTTGGGGAGTCTCAAGCAGCTTCAGGCTGGGGGCAGCAGGACAGATCCTGCTTACAGAACCACATCAGAGAGCATTTGGAACCAAAAATCCTGAGTCCTTAGAAATTAAGTGTTCATATAACAAGGGCATGACAAGAGCCTCTCTGGTCTACAGCTGCAAGAATAAGTCATGTAGTCATCAGGCCTGAAAGGGTCATTTCATTTCTCTGTATAAATAAATATAAAAAAAAAAAAAAAAAAAGCCAAACAAAACCCAAAGAGTGAAAATGCCACAGACATTTCCAACCACTTGGGATGATCAGTCATGATGAATTCCCACCTCCTTCAGCCCAGGACACGACAGACATGACTCACACCAGCCACCCAACACCTCTGTCCACATCTGAAAGGGAAAGACCTTGGGATGCTGCACCCTCCTCTTCCCCAGCCTGGAAACTCCCAGTGCTCAGAAACCCCAAAAAGTGCCCGTGAGGTCTGTGCAGTGATGTTCTACTGAACAGAACCCTCTGGACAGCCCTGCAGGGACAGGATCCCCTGAAATTCCCTGTCTGACCATCAGGTCTGACTCTTCCCCACACTTCTGGAGAGGTGGAGAGGGCAGGGACCAAGCTGCACCCATCAGAAATCTCCAAGGGAAAAAAAAAAAAGTCATGCCCAGAGGGCAAAGCAGCTGCCCAGAAGTCTGGCTGCAGATTTCTCTGTGAAACAGCACCTTATTTAGGCAATTTGAAAAATGTGAAGAGAGGGACAGGATGGCTGGGAAGCTGCACTAATGGGCGTCTCCATCTGCCTTACCTAACAGGAGAAGAATCCTGTCTGTCAGTAAGTCTAGACTGTGGTGTTCAGTCCAGGGGACCCAGGAATCTCCTGGCCAGAAATAACACCCCAGAGCAGGGCAGGGTGCTGCCAGCTGCTGCCACCCACTGCCGGCACGGGAAGCAGCAGGAATGGGCTTTTTGTAAGGATTTCTGGCTCGCAGAGCTCAGAGGAGCCAGGAAAACCATTCCTCCTGCTCCCAAAACCTGGGGTGCCTCTGCCAAACCTGCAAGGAGCAGCATCCCCCGGGCTCTGCACTGCTACCCAGAGCTGCAGGGGTGACAGCAGGGTGACAGCAGGGTGACAGCAGGGTGACAGCAGGGTGACAGCAGGGTGACAGCCCAGCTGATGACCGTGCATGTGGGTTATTTAATAGGGAAAGGCCACAGCCCTTACAAGCAGCAGCTCTCCCACTTCCAGCAATCCAGAAAAGCAGCTTAAGAGAGACCTCTGCGGTTCAGAGCTGCTCACTGCAGCTCCAGACAAGGACTTTTTCCCACTGGATTGGGATTGGGAGACAAGATCCCACCCACAAAGACCCCACTGCACCACCAAAATCCTTTGTTGTGACCCAGGGCCAATGCCAACTCCCCCGAGTCAGTGACACAGTGACTGTCACCTCTCCTGTCCCCAGGCAGACCTCCCCCCCCTTCCTCCCCAAAACCCCAGAACCCCCTCCTCAAAATGAGGAGGTTGGGAAGAGGCTCCTGGCCCTTCTGCCACTTCAATCCCAATGCTCTTTATCTCTGCTTTGAAATGCAGCACCCTTGATCTAAAGATAAATCCATCTGGAGGGCAACAGCAGAATGTGAGCCACGGGGCTGTCAGCTCCCCAAGCTCCAGTTCCTTCACCTTGCTGGCATTTCCCACGTGGGGCAGGAAATCTAGGGTTTCACAAAAGGATTGCTGCTGCACAAAGGGACTTCTGAGGCTCCAGGGAAAGCACTCGTGCCAAGGGTTCCACTCTGAAGATGGAGGTGACCAAGGAAAGGGGGCACCACCACCCCTCCCCTCCCACAGCCTCTTCCCTGCTGGGAAATTCCCAGCTATGGAGTGTTCCAGGCAGCAACAGAGAAGATTCCTTCAAAGCCAACTGACAAGATTTCCAAGAATTTCATTTAAGCAGCTGCACTCAGAGCCAGCATCTGGTGACCAAGCAGGACAATGATGGGCAGATGGGACGTGGCCAGCCCCAACTTGCACGTGTCACCCGTGGTGCCACAGCCCCACCACCTGCACACCAGATGAGATTTGAGAGCCCGGGAGGGAAAAACAAGGCTGGGTGAAAAACTGCATGGACTGCTTTAGAAAAGGAAGCAGCAGACAGGTGCTGGTGGAACTGGTGCAACTGGGAAGCCAGAACAGCCCCAATGCCACCCTGGTTGCCTTCAAGCACACTCAGGGTTATGTGGCCACCCCCTTTCTGCAGTGAGACTCACAAGAAGCTTCATTCCAATTTAATTCCAATTTAAATGGAATTGCATTTGGGGCCAGATAGGGAAAATATCATCAAAAAGGAGAAACTGGCCAAAAACTTTCAGAGCACTGCTACTGATTCACTCCGAGATCACACAAAGCTCCAGGGTGCTTTAAAAGAGCACAACTGATATTTATCTCATTTCTTCTAGAGAAAAGTCATGAGGTTTTAATCACCAAGCTGCTTCATTAACTGGAGATTACTAATTACAGGATTTGTTAGTCAGCACTCCCAGAGAATGTTTTAGTGTTGATTGTTTGCATAGGGAACATTGGAAGTGATGATTTAATAATTTTAATGGAATACAAGGTGGTTTTCAAGAGCTGCCCTCAGCAGAGCAGACAAAAATCATTATGGTCTGGCTTTGTCACAGACTTCCAGAAAACAACAGCTTCAGTGAAGCCAAAGAGGAGACAGAATGGCCCAAGACAAGCCAGGCACACACCTTAAACCACGTGTTGGGTCTCCTGCTCTCCCCAGGACCTTTGCAGTACCTAATATCCCAGCACAGAATAAAAAAAACCTCTTGTACAGCATGAAAAAGCCATCATCTGCTCCTGGTTCTCATGTACACACATCCCAGCAAAGGGCAGATAAAAAAGGAAACTGAACTTCAGCATCCAGCTCCAGGAGCTGGAGCCTGCTGCTTCCCTCGGCTCCCGACAAGAACAAAGGCTCCCACACAGCCCTCTGACTAAGAGGGACACGTCTTCCCTGAAACCCAGACATCTTCTTCCCTAATTAAGGAGGTGGATTTCTGTTGCATAAGGAGCAGAACCTCTCCACGTGGGCAGGGAGCAGCCACCAGCAGCACCCCAGTGGAATGGGGAGAGCGGATGGGAGCAGCCGTGGCACTTGGGTGACTGCCACCCAAGGCCTTTCCCCCCCACCCCACGAGGCAAAACTCAGCCCAAAGTGGCATCTAAAGGCAAACAATGCAATGCCAGGTTTCACAGTTGTGTTTCAAAGCTTTTCTTGCTCACCTTCTTACTGCAGTGGAGCAGTTTTGGCTACCGGCTGGCGCTGCTGGGGATCCCGGTGGTGATTCCTTCTGGAAAGGAAAAGGGGAACTCAGGAGATCAATCACTTAGACACTAACCAGATGGTGTGTTATTAACGAGGCTATTACTTGGAATAATACATTTTATTCCACTCTCTGCTGCTTTATCCCAGCAACATTTATTCCAACGAGTGGCACAGAGCAGGCGCTGCCCCCGCCCCCGTTCTCTGCTTTCCCCCGGATCCCCTCTCCAGACCAAAGGACTCAATGTCCCAGGTACCTTTTGAAATTAACACTGATCTGTTTTGCAAGCAGCTCTTTTATTTGCCTGCACACAGCAGCCCCGGAGTGACTATTTTCACTTGTTTTTATACATAACACTCACGACCTGGAGGTCACACTTTGTATTTCAGACACTGAGTGGGAACGGGTGGCATCTGAAACTGGAGCCAGCCAGTAGCTGAACCAGGAGCTGGGAGTTCACTCCAGTTCTTCTGCTCCAGATCTCACTTTAGTCTAACTCCAGGACTGCCTGGGAATCCCCCGAGGTGGGAGAGGTGTTTGCACCTCTGTGTTTTGGGGTGGAACGCAGGGGTTTAGCAAGGCAAGCCAGCACAGCTGGCTGAGCAGAGGCAAGCTTAGTTCTCAAAAAACCCAAACCCAAACAGCCCAGGAAGGAGCTGCCCTTCAGAAAGCCTTAAAGCACCCTGAGAGAAACCAAATCCTGTTTGGGTTTCGGGGGGGCTGGGCTCTGCAGGATCTCCTCCTCCTTCCTGCTTACCCGTAAGGGGTTGCTCAACCCTGCTCCGGGCAGCCCCACTTCACCACACTCCAGTCAGAGCAATGGATTAATTCCAAGAATCCATCTGAGCTGAAATCCAACCCTGCTTGTTTTCTCCACTTGCTGCCTGAACGCAAACATTTTGTTTTTTTTAATTTTTTTTTTCTCTCTAAAGGAGTAAAACCCACGTCATTTCGTCTCCACTGGGTTTTAGGCCATGGCTTGCCTTGTCCTTTTCACCTCCATCTTCTCCAGATTTCGGTAAATCAAAAGGGTGAGGAATAGCCCCTCTTGCCAAAACAATCATTTTTAAATCAGTATTTATTCCTGGGTTTTGAGAACAGCACTTCCCAGGAACACCACATCCCAAAGCAGAGTGGCACATGCCAGCTACCCACATAAATAGGAAGGTGAGAGCAAAAAAAAAAAAAAAAAAAGCCTTCCTGGGAAACAGAACTTGTGGAGCCCAAGAACACGGGGTAAAAGTGCAAACACCTCAGAAACAGAGCAAACAGCCTCCCCCTGAGCCATCCCTCCTGGACCCTTTTCCCATTCCCACTGCTCCAATGAAGTTTTCCACCCCGTGGTCCCCAAGCCTGAGCCCCAGGACAGCCCCAAGGATTCAGCTGGAAGGGAGCAGGTGGAGAGGAGCTCCCAGGTAGCAGCTGCCTCGCTCACTGCCATCATTCCTGCCCAAACAGCCCTGCCCTGCCCCATCCCTGCTCACAACTCCGGGATAAACCCAAAGGGATGGGAATTTCAGGGGATTTTGTCCAGCCGGCGGCACATCCCTCCCAAAACAGAGCATGGGAGAGGAGCCAGGAGCATGCAGAGGCCTGGGGAAGCTGAAAAACACAGGCAGCAGCACCTGAAAGGTCCTGCAGGCAAGAAAGGCCACCAAGGAGATGGGAAAAGCAGTGCTCAGGAGCAGTGATTCCCAGGATCCCCCTGCTGTCTTCCCATTGCCAGGAGATGCAGCTCCTGCCTCTCCCTGCAGCACAGGAGCCTGGAAGGTCCCTCTGCTCTCCAGCCCTTTCCCAGAGGATGCTGTGCCTGCTTCCTTTCCCAATATCCTGCTAATTGCTGACAAGGATCAACTTGCCCCCCCATAAATCCCAGCCAGCTTCCAGCTGCAGTTCCCCCCCTCTGTGTTCTCCCACCTCTCTCAGCCACACGTGAGTTCAGAGCATGGAAAAAAAAAATCATCGTGGCCCCTAAATTGCAAAGAGACTGAAGCAGCCTGGCCCCCTGCAGGATGTGCAGTTGTTGAAGTGCCTCTGGTGCTCTCTGAGAAATGCTAAATGCAGAGAATCAGCCCCAGCCTGCAGGACAGAGCCCAAAGACAAAGCCCCAAAGCCCAATCTGCTCTTTGGTTCAAGGAACCTTGGGGCTGGAAGGCAGAGTGAGGCCCTGGGAGGACAAGGGCTTTTATTATTTTTTATTCCCATTTGCACTGCTTTTCCTTGAAGTTTGTCAGTGCACCTGTGATCTCCATCTCTCTCTTTTTCCTTTCTTTTGTTTTAAAAGCAACACAGAGACTTGTGGAGTGCCAGGCCCCACCTCCTCCTCTGCTCTGCTGACCCCCAACCTCTGCCCCATCAACACCAGCAGCATTTCTCCTGCTTTTGAACTGGGAAGTTCGTGCACCAGAAACAACTTTGCAGCAGTGGGAGGGAAAAAAAAAAAAAAAAAAAAAAAAAAAAGCAAAACCAAAGGCAAGGCCTTTCCAGAGGAACACAATCCCATCTTTGGCTTTCCGCAGAAACCAGCCTTTTGTTTACAGCCCTCTGGAATCTGACTCCAGGGGCTGGTCTGGTCTTGCTCAGAGAGGGAAAACAAGCCTGACCTCAGCCTGCTGGAATAAACTCTGCCTCCCCCTCCTTCCTTCCAGGCTTCTCCCAGTGCAAAGGTAAAGAACACGATCCCCAGCAGCCTGAGCCAGCACGCTCTGACCCCACACACTCCTCCTGCCTGCCCTGGAAAACACCAGCACTGGAGCCAAGGAGGTGACAAACTGGATCAGGAGACACCCCCTGGCACCTCCCAGCTGGAGAAAGGTCTGCAGCAAGTCAGCTGGACATCCAGGGACATCCAGGGACATCATCCAGGGACATCCATGGACATCCAGGGACATCCAGGGACATCCAGGGACATTCAGTACAACACTGACTACTCAAGAGTTGCCTCTGGGTCAGAGCCAGTCCCCCTCCCAGCAGACCCTCTCTCCCCTCACATCCCACTGGTAGCATTTCCTAGACCTCAGCTGGATCCAATTCCCTCCAGGAGGATGCTGCATCCCAGCCTCAACAAAGAGCCTGGAAGTTGTTGTGCAAGTCTTGGCCTGGCTCTCCCCTTCTCCCCAGGAGCAGCTTCTCCTGGTGGGAACTTGTCACACCATGGGGTTTGGGAAAAACCAAGCTGGTTGTATTTTAACCTGCTCAGGGTGAGGGCCAGAAGCCCTTGCTGAAGCCTGCTCTGTGGGCAGCCCTGTAAGGGATCCCTGGAAGCCAGGAATTCCTTCCTGAACTAACTGGAAGTGGCAACAGTTGGAAATGCAAAGCATCTCCCAGGGCTGGAGCCTGCAGCTGCCAACCTTCCCTCAAAGTCAGGGCAAGGCTTGCAGGAAGCTGGATCAGCCATTCCAGCCCACCAGAGGGGCTGTGGGATGCAGGGACTGTGGGATGCAGGGACTGTGGGATGCAGGGACTGTGGGATGCAGGGACTGTGGGATGCAGGAGTTCCAGGAGGGACTCACCAAGATCCCCTCGGATGCTCCAAGATCCGGTGGGCAGGTGGCTGATGCCAGGGGTTATTCCAGCTGTGGCTGATGCCAGGGGTTATTCCAGCTGTGACTGATAAACACAGGGCTTGGAAAGCTCAGGGAGAGCTGAGGAACACAAGAGTCAGAGCCCTGACCCCTTCGCTTGGGGTGCAACAATCCCCCTGGAGGTTTCCCAGTGGGAACTGGAGGAATCCCCATTTGCAGAGGCTCCAAAGCCCGACTCCAGCCCGCTGGCTCTGCCAGGAGTTCTCCAGGATTTCAGGCACTCCAGAAGCCCAGGATCCAGAACCCCCAGAGCCAGGCAGCACAGTGTTTGTGCAGAACAGCCTCAGCATTCCTGTTCCAGGAAGGAGCTCAGGGATGAGCAAGCAGCTGGGTGGCTCCGGAGCTCTGGGTTCGCTCTGTGACCCGGTTGAGGCAGAACAGCTCATGGGAAATGAAGCTCTGAAAAGGCTCCTTGGGAGATTCCTGAGTGATCCCTAAGCAAGGGAACTGTTACATGCTGTCCCACAGGGGTAAATTAAAGCATTACCAGCAGGTCCAGCTGACTGGCAGGTAATGAAGTGACACCCAGTGATTCATGGCAGGGCTGCGATGCCAGGAGGTGACAACCCGCACCACAAGTTCAGCTCTGATGTGTTGGAAGCTGGAGGGAAACTGCACCCCGGGAAGGTGAAGCTGGCTCAGATCACACTCAAAAATCAAATAACCCTGCTGTGATGAGCAATGCCAGGTTTAATTCTGCTCCTGAGTACTCTGGCAGCAGGGAAAAGGTGAGAGAATTACAGAATCATGGAATACACCGAGCTGGATCCATCAGGATCATGGAGCCCAGCTTGGTCCAAGACCTTGGTCCAGAGGTAGAGTTTGTCCTGGCTCTAAAAATCTAAACTTACAACCAGTAAAAGGTTATCAAGCAACTGCATCTGGACAAGCAATGCAAAATATCCCCAGGAAAGGGAGAGCTTGTAAAGTTTAACTTCTCCCCACTTGTTCCTCCAAGGGATGAGCAGCTCCTTTTTCCCCCATCCACCCAACTCCTGCCTTTTTCCAGCAGGCAGCCCAGGATTTTTGCTCAGTCCCAGCTGCCAGAGCCAGGGCACATTTGCTTTGGGAAGCACATTGGGAAGTTGCTAGGAAGTCTGCTCTGGCAGCTTGCTCTGGAACGTTTCTGAAGTCCTAAAAAGGGAAAGCTTGGAGGAGAGGCAAACACCAAGGGTCCTGCTGCACCTCCCAGGAGCTCAGTTCAAGCTGCAGAATCCATCTGATGGGACCCGTGCTGCTTCGTGGGCCTTGAACTTGGCCCTTTCAAGCCCTTCCAAAGGCAAAATCTGAGGAGCAGCTGCTCCTGGGAATCCTCTGGGATTTGGGAGCAGAGCTGCAGAGACACCAGGGTCACAAGCAGAGGGTCTGCAGCAGGGCAAAAAAATCACAAAATCATGCCTGGCTGCTCAGGCTTTGGTTTTCCTCTAAGCAAAAGAGGCAAAAAAGTTTCAAGAAGTCCTTGCAGACAGCAGCATTCCATGTGCAAGAGTTCATCCTTTAAAGAAAGGGGACCAGCTAAGGCCTCAGTAAATATTTGGGGGGTGCAGCAGCTCCCCCAAGGTTTCAGAGAGGCAGTAACACACTCAGGACAGCAGGCCATGGAAATACCAGTGCTCAGAGCAGCAGCAACACAGCTATTTTTAAATATTTTTTACTTATGGGATGCCAACTTCCTGAAGCTGCTTGGAAAATTCAATTTAAAAATGCACAAAAGACTCATGGAATGAAAATGTGCTCCAGCACCAGCCTTCTGCTAGGAGATACCCAAGATGTGTTTCTGGACTCTCCACTTTCATCCCAAAAATCACCTTTTCCTCCTCGTCGAGGACGAGTTAAGAATAGCAACAGCAACCAAAAAAATCTGTAGGTCTGCAGCAAAAAATGTTTGCTGCTAGGGAAAGCTTATTCCTAAAAAAACCTCCCAGTTTTAGCAAGTGCCTCCAGCTGTTCTAAACAGATGAAGCCAGTGACAATACACTTCTTTTCTCCAGGGATCCTTGGGTTTAAGAGAATTAACTCAGAGCCTCTGCCAGGCAAGTCAGTAACACAAGAAGTTCTTTTATGTCACTGACAGCCTCCTAAAAATTGGAGGAATTTTAAAATGTACACCAACCTAACAACTGCTTGGAACAGGAAGAGGAGGTGAAAGAGGATCCAGCTGAAGCTGCAAAGGAGAATTCATTGCACTGTAAATACCAGAGAGGAACACAGATGGGAGGCTGAGGTTTATAATTCTTTAAGTGCCACTATAAAAGTGTGCAGGCATTTGCTTTTAAATATTGTGACAAGCAGCTGAAGGGTGTAAAGTGGAGCTGTGCTTTTAGGCTGCACCAACTCTTCCAGTAAAACAAACACTAAACAGCAACAGGCTGTTGACTTCAAAACCCTAAAAAACCACCCCAAACACAGAGCCACACAAAAATATGATGACAAACAGCACTCCCCAGGGGGAGGATCTTTCCCCTCTCCTGCCAGATGGGTGAAATTCACCTCGTGCTGCCAGCAGAGGAAGCAAAAAATGTCTGGAGAAGGAGTCAGGAAGCAAGGTTAATGGTTTTGGTTGAAATGGGGATGTTTCTCCTGGGAAACTTTTGTATCTCAAAGCAACTTTGGAGGTTATTTCAATGTGCTTTCATGTTACACAAGTGCCCTACCTTCCAGAGGCTATCAAACAATTTGATACAGCCAATTAGGAAGAAAACTAATGAACCCTGGGAAGCAGGGGGCTCTGGATATAGCAGCAATTACTAGGCCAGAGCAGCACAGTGGAAGTCACCAAGGAAAAGTGCCTTTGTGTCACTTTAGGACATGGGCAAAACCTGAGAGTATCCAGAACTGCTTCCTACATTGGGGAAAGGTGCTGTGAGCACCCTGGCTGGGAGCAGAGAACTGCCAGGGATTCACCAAAAGTTCACAAAGGGGTTTGGAAACCAGAAGGCAAACAGCTCATTCACAGCCCTTGCTGCAGAAACAGCTTGAAAAGGGGTGGGGGGAAAAAGAATTAAAAAAACCCACTGGGCTGGGGAAGAGATGCAGACTTCCACACTTCTCTAAAAATTTGCCTCTTTAAGGAGCAAAGATTTGCTTTGGAGATGGAGAGTGGCCTAAGCATTTCCTCTTGGGAGCCTTAAGGCACAACGTTGCAATAAAACAACCTCTATTCCTTTTTTCCCACCATTTTTTTTTTGTTTTGTTTTTTGTTTTTTTTTGTTTTTTTTTTTTTTGTTTTGTTTTGTTTTGTTTTGTTTTGTTTTTTTGTTTTTTTTTGTTTTCTTCCCCAACTCCTGTTCTGAATGAAGCCTGCAGTTGCCTCTGACTCACAGCAAAGCTCCCCCCACCACCATTCCCCTCTCTGAGGTGACACCAAGAGCAAAAAGTAGGGCAGAGTGAGGCAGGAGGGACAGAGAGGGGACACTGCCTTGGGAAAGTGAGGCAAGAGGAAGTGGTGGCTGGGGAAAGCAGAGGCAGTCACAGGGTGCCAGGCAGCTCCTGAGACATTTGCTAATGAGCCTGCCACTCAATTAAGTCATTTCAGCTGCTCTGCAGGACCTGGGGCTGCAGCCCAGTGCTGTTTCTCAGCTGAGGAGGAGCAGCCTGGGCTGTCCCCACTGCCAGGGACACAGTGCCCTCTCTTGGAGACTCCTCAACCAACCCCCAGGAAGGATGCAGGAGCCCCAGGTGCTCCTGGCATCTCTTCCCAAAGAATTCCACCCCAGGAACAACAAATAATCTGCTCACACTGCCCTGCCTGACACATGGCCCCGAGGAAGGCACTGGGAGACTCTGGGAGGAGCAGCTCTGAAGGTAGGGTTCATTTTCACTCGTTTTTAGGTTTAACTCACAACCTGCAGCTACCTTTCTATCAGCCCACAAGAATTTAACCCTTTTCACCTGGGATTGGAGGGCAGAGAATGCTGGGCCTGTCCTGGGGAATATTTATAATATCTAAAGGGCAGTGAGACTGGGATGTGGTGACAGGGAAAGGATGGCACTGAGAGGGAGCACCCAGCCTGCAGCCAGCTGCTGATGCTCCTAAAAATCAGTGATCAGAGCCTTGGGAAGCTCTGGTGACCCTGGGTGCCCTCTGGGGCCAATCTGAGGCACTTCCCTTGGTCCAGGTGTCTCTAAGGGGGCTCTGAGCTTGCTGCCAGCACCCACACACTGCTCAGGACATCCCTGGCTTGGGGACTCAGGGACCCAAAGATGGGGCAGGAGAGGTGGCTCTGGGTGTGCATGAACATACCTGGTCAGAGAGGCTGACAACCCCTTCTGATGTGCTCTCTGGCTTGAAAGAGAGACAGATCTCCTAAAAAAAAAGGGAAATGGAGAGAGTTTTCAGCAATTAAAACGTTCCTGCAGGGAATGCTGCTACTCCCCACATCAGGCTTTGATCCAAGCAGCTGAAGCACCTCACACCTTTTTCCTTTTTATTTTTTTTTTTTTTTTTTCCTTCCATCTAATGAAGGCAGCCACAGAAGCCATCAGGCTCCAAAGACCCTTTTTACCCTGCCAGACACACACATTCTTTTCCTCTTTTCTCCCTGCTTGAAACCAGGCTGGACGTGGCTATTAGAGAGCTCTTTAAAGTCACCCAGGACGTGTCAGGAGGATATTAAGAGAACTCTTTTTAAAAAGTCACCCAGAACATATCAGGAGGATCCAAAAAGCTTGAAGCCAGCTTTGGGGAAGAGCCCTGAACCTGCAGCCAGTGCAGTTTCAGAGCTGAGTCTGAAGATGGCTCCATCAGCACAAGAGATGCCAACCACTCCTGCCTCCCTACCAAAAAAAAAAAAAAAAAAAAAAGAAAATAAAATAAACCAAACCATTGGGCACACAAAAGAAAGGAGAAACAACTCAGAATGCTTCGTCAGCCATCAATCACACTTTATTTGTCCCAGGCTGACAACAAGGATGCTGGGAAGGGATGGGAGCAGTCACATAGGTGCATGACAGATTTCTGAAGCTGTAAGACTGAGATACAGGAGCTACAACAAAAGAAACTGGAAGAAAAATAGCCTGAGCAAGTCAGGGAAGGCAAAAGAGAGAAAAGACTGACAAGGAGAGATGAAGAAAGGGAAGAGGAAGGCATTTCTGCAGCATTTCATTTTTTTTTGTTCCTCCCCACAAGGATCAAATTAAAAAGCCCACACACTGAAATTAAGTACAAGCTACAGGGGAGCTGGAAGCTCAGTCATTGAGAATCACTGCTGAGGTGAGGAAAATTGCTGCATTCTCTTCCTTTGTCAGGCAGCAGATAATGAAATCCACACGAGAAACTCTGGAATTTGGAGCCATCACCCAAGAAGCACAAGGAAAACTCTTAGGGATGGGTTTCCCAAGCTCTGGCTCCATTACCACCACTCAGCAGGGCACAAGAAGATCCCAAACCCTTTCCTTCATGTCCTATTCCCAGCCACAGCCCTCACAGAGCCAATCCTCAACAGTTGGGATTTTTTATTGGGGTTTTCTTTTAAATCACAGCTTAAAAACCAGACCTTGGGGCAGGCACATGCCCAGGCCCTGGTCACAGAGCTGTGATTTGCCCCAAAACCTTTCCTCAGGTTCCTTAAACAACATTTAAGTTCTGCCTTTGGAAACACCTCAGATAAAACCCTGGCTCTACCAACACCAGGCAAGGTTTGGGATCGATTTGAGGGTGAATCTCCTCCTCACCTTGCTGCTTGTGTCCAAAGCTCCAGCTGGGATTTTTGCCTTGAATCCAGGCACCCAGCTCAGCATTCCCAAGCATTTCCAAGCCCTGCAAAGCCCAGAGTCCCCTCCAGGGTTCAAAACCCTCTCCCTTGGAAGGGAAACACAAAATTCACACCAGGAAGAGTGTGAATTTCCCTTTTTTCTCCCCTTTTCAGGGGAGAAAGCCCCGAGGGGACAGGGAACAGGAAGGTTCCTATTTTTGGTGTTTTGGGTTTCCTTTGGGGTGTGACAGAACCCAAGCAGGTGAGCAGGGCTGGGGCTGCCAGGGGCCCCAGGGCTGCTGCTCAGCTTTGTTTTCATGGCAACAGCACTAAAGCAGATGCTGCAAGGGCAAGGAGCTGCAGAGCTCCTTTCTAGAGGGAACTGTTTCATGTCTAATCATTAACAGTAAAAAACACCCCAGATAAAAAGTCAGCTCAGCACCAGTGATGCATTTCAAGGCAGCAGAGTCCCTGCAGCCACCAGGAAGCAGGGGATGTTTTGCTTCTTCCTCCCCTGGCCCTGCTGTGTTTCCCCTGCAGAGGGGACAGCTTTGCAGGAAAGGACAGCAGTGAGAGGCAGGGAGGGGAATTTATTTGTTCTTTCCAACCTCTGCTCAGCCAAAACCTTGCCAGGACATTGGCTGAAGGCAGCTGGCACCCAGCACCACTGCTGAGCCTGAAAGGTGCCAACTTCAGCTGTGCCAAGGCAGGAAGGTGGGGAGGGCAAAGCCCCAGGAGCACCCCTAGGAGCCTGTTCTGGGGTGCAGCAGCACCCTGGGGAGCCCCATCAGAGCCTGGGATGGAAAGGGGGTTCTGTTAACCCAGGGATGTGGCACCTGCAGCATCCATCTCCTACCTGCAGCTTCTGAGCTGCTCCAGCTCTGTCCTGTCAGGCAGCCCTGGGCACCCCAGGACAACAGGGAAGATGTCAGGTTCTCTCAGCCTTCCAAAAAAAACCCCCCAGAAAATGAAATTACCATTCAGAAACCCGTTAAGATAGACATTGGCACCCATTAAGTCTCACCCCAGCCAGCACCAATCTCCACCAGCCCCCAGGCTGGAGCAGAGAGGGATTTGGTCCCTTCCCTAGGAATCCTACACTCCCTGGGCTAAAATCCAGGGAAAAGTATGGAAAGCAAAAGCCCTGAGCT
The DNA here is from genome assembly GCF_036169615.1 of Heliangelus exortis. NCBI lineage: Eukaryota > Metazoa > Chordata > Aves > Apodiformes > Trochilidae > Heliangelus > Heliangelus exortis. Next base: position 4,115,378 of record NC_092449.1, read on the forward strand.
GCTGAGCAGGCAGGAAGGTCCCAGATCCTGCACCCCAGGAGGAGTCTCCACCTCCAGCCCCATCCTGGGAAAGCCTCAAAGCAAAGAGAGCACAGGGAGGTTTGGTTCACAGAACCCATGGAACAGAACAGAACCAAGGCAGAGTGGTTTCAGTCGATGCAAATTGTTGTGGTTTTTCACCACCAGAGGTGTGTGGGCTCCAGGGAGAAAGCCAGAACCAGGAATGCCACCAGCAGCATCCCCACTGAACCTTTCCAGCACCTTTACCACCTCACCCTCTGCCAAAAAGCAACCCAACCCTGTTAAAACAGACTTAGACAGGTTGTGAACAAGTGGAAGTGTAAAAAAAAAATAATAAATAGGCTATGAAAAAGACAGCAGCACGTCAGCAGCCACAGCTGCCTTCACTTCCTGAGGCCAAACCATCTCTGTGTCCATCACACTGTGACCCCAGGCCTTGCCCCATCCTCCCCAAACCCCCGTGGCACAGCCCAGCTGAGCAAAACAACAAAAAAAAAATATTAAAAAAAGAAATAAATAGCAATGCTGTCAACACACAGCTTCACACCCTGGAATATTAAGAACAATTCCCTGGCATTCCAGGACAGCACCACAGAACAAAAGGTGTGTGTGCTGGTTCCCATTTGTGCCCCAGCCCCAGGCATGGGATTTCTGTATTTCCAGACCAACTGCTCAGACCCCTTAATGCTGGGCTTGGGAGCATCACTGGCAGGAGGCCTGCCTTAAAAATCATATTTAGAAAGGGATAGGAGAATCACACCTTGGCCTTTTTCAGCATCTTTGCCCAAAAGCTCTCCAAAGCTTCTTAAGCAGGAATAATTCAGCAAAGCTCATCTGGTGTTGGAAAAATAAGAAAAATCTCCACTGCTTCATTATAGTCACGTTGATGCTCCTAAAAAAATCAGGGATCAGAGCCTTGGGAAGCTCTGGAAACCTGTTGGCCCAGAGACAGGGACATCAGCACTTCCCTTGCCTTTGCTCCCCCAGGAATATCCCCCAGGAATATCCCCCAGGAATATCCCCCAGATGCTGCCCAGCAAAATCCCAGCAAAATCCCAAGCACTGGGATTAAGGAAGAGCCTCTCCACCTGCATCCTCCACCACGGAGCAGGAATGGTTCCCAACACCCAAAAGAGGAGCCCAGAGCTGAGAGCCAAGCTGAGCCCCAGTGTGGTTTCAACCCTCAGCTCTGGGTGTCCTCTCCTGGAGCAGAATTCCCAGTCTGGGTGGCAGGAACAAACCTGGGGAGCTGAGAGAAACAGAGAAAACAGAAAAAAAAGTCTTCCAAGCCCCCAGAAAGGCTGCTCCTAATGAGAGCTGTAGCCAGGCAAGCAAACCACTAATATTTATAGCTCTGGGTTAGAGCTGAGCCTCTGGTGCTGGAAAGGAACAAAAAAATGCAGGTCCAGGGAGAGGAACTTGCCAGCTCTTGGTGCAAGGGGGAAAGAGGTGAGGAATTGATCAGCTCTCCCTTACCAATCCATTCCTTTCTGGCACATTTCTGCAGCTTGGAAAGAGCACTCAGTGACGAGGCTGCCAGCGAGCTCTCTGCCCCCTGAATCCTTTCTTCTTCTTGTGCTCCTTCCCTCCAGCCCCAGGGAAATGCAGGCACCAGGGATCATCCTGCTCCTTAACTTCCCACCCAGCAGCTGGTTCCTTGCCTTTGGGATGCACTAAAAGGGAGGAATTTATCCTGGGAGGAAGAGAGAAGCAGCAAGGGCACTGTCAGCTTCCATCATCTGCTGCTCCTCTCGGCCCAAATTAAACACTCCAAGTGAAAATGGCTTTTTTTTTCCTTGGATATTCTCCCTGAAGTTTGATCCACATCACCAGGCAGGCCCCAGGCTTGGTATTTTTTAAGGGGTAAAAAGAAAACTGGTTTAAGGATTCTGGAATTTATCAGTGCCCAGTGCTCCCAGTAACTGGGAAGGGAAATACTCCTGGTTGGATGCAACCTGCAAGCAAGTTCCAGTATCAGCCAACACAAAGCAGGAAAAATACAGAAGATGTGGACAAAAACCTCTCAAATACTGTCACAGGATTAAGTGGAAAGCATCCAGGACCATCCTTCTTCCCACCCTGACATTCTGTTTTGTTTTTAATCAGCATAAGGCTCCAGGTTAAGCCAGCAGGTCCCTCATTTCTTGGGTTTGAAGGACAGGGAACTTACATTGCAAAACCATTCCCAGCAAGGCAGCAAGAGAAAGATGGAGAGGAACCCAGAGCCCTTTTGCAGTAATTAAAAAAAAACAAAAAAAAACCAAAAAAACCCCAAAAAAAAACCAAAACACTGCATTTGATTAATTTTTACCTTGTGTGCACTTAAAATTCAAGCAGCATTTGGACTTCTCAGCAGAACCCATCTGCCCAGCAGTCCCAAAAGTCCTGGGGTGAGCTCCCAGGAATCTGAACCCACAATTCCAGCCTGTCCCAGGCACATGGAAAAACACGAGGGAGAAATAAACATTTATTTATGGAGGGGGCAAAGCAGGGAGAGGGGCAGAGCTCTGCCAGAAGGAAACCCAGCTGCAGCAGGAGGCTTTTTGCTTTCTCAAAACCCCAGGCAAAGAGCAGAGGGGGAACTTTGAACCTGAAATGCCCAGGGAGGACTCACCGGGTTCCTCCCCAGGGTTAAAAATTCAGAAAGGTTCTGAACTTGACCCTTTCCAGCAGCTCTCACCCTCTGCCTGCCCAGAGCCCCACCCTGGGCCAGGCTCTGAACCCATTTCCTCCCCCATCACCACTTGGCTTTGTCTGGAGGCTCCAAACAAGATTTCCTGCCCTTCCACCAACCTTCCTGGAGTGCTCCTCACGGCCCCTCAGCCCGGGGGAGCAGCCCTGGGGGTCCCCAGGACACTTCTGCTGCAGACGGGCAACAAGGAGCAGCCAAACAACCTCTCCCAGCTTTTTATTTTTCCTGAAGAGAGTAGGAAGTGGTGACTTTCTCCAGCTTAAACCACAGCAACTTTTTTTCTTTTTTTTTCCCTTTCTTTTTTTTTTTTTTTCCTTTCTTTTTTTCCCCCCTTTCTTTTTTTCCCCTTTCTTTTTTTTTTTCCCTTTCTTTTTTTTCCCCCTTTTTTTTTTTCCCCTTTCTTTTTTTTTTTCCCTTTCTTTTTTTTCCCCCCTTTTTTTTTTCCCTTTCTTTTTTTTTTCCCTTTCTTTTTTTTCCCCTTTTTTTTTCCTTTTTTTCCCTTTCTTTTTTCCTTTTTTTCCCCCTCTTTTTTCTTTTTTCCCTTTCTTTTTTTTTTCCCCTTTTTTCCCCCCTTTCTTTTTTTTTCCCCTTTCTTTTTTTTCCTTTTTTTCCCTTTCTTTTTTCCTTTTTTTCCCCTCTTTTTTCTTTTTTTCCCTTTCTTTTTTTTTCCCCTTTCTTTTTTTTTTCCCTTTTTTTCCCCCCTTTCTTTTTTTTTCCCCTTTCTTTTTTTTTTCCTTTTTTCCCCCTCTTTTTTTTTCCCCTTTCTTTTTTTTTTCCTTTTTTCCCCCTCTTTTTTTTTCCCCTTTCTTTTTTTTTTCCTTTTTTCCCCCTTTCTTTTTTTTTCCCCTTTCTTTTTTTTTTCCTTTTTTCCCCTTTTTTCCTTTTTTCCCCTTTTTTTTCTTTTTTTCCCTTTCTTTTTTTTCCCCTCTTTTTTTTTTCCCTCTTTTTTTTTCCCCTTTCTTCTTTTTTTTTCCTTTTTTTCCCTTTCTTTTTTCCTTTTTTTCCCCCCCTCTTTTTTCTTTTTTTCCCTTTCTTTTTTTTTCCTTTTTTTCCCCCTTTCTTTTTTTTTCCCCTTTCTTTTTTTTTTTTCCTTTTTTTCCCCCTTTCTTTTTTTTTCCCCTTTCTTTTTTTTTTTTCCTTTTTTTCCCCCTTTCTTTTTTTTTCCCCTTTCTTTTTTTTTTTCCTTTTTTTCCCCCTTTCTTTTTTTTTCCCCTTTCTTTTTTTTTTTCCTTTTTTTCCCCCTTTCTTTTTTTTCCCCTTTCTTTTTTTTTTCCCTTTCTTTTTTTTTCCCCTTTCTTTTTTTTTCCTTTTTTTCCCTTTCTTTTTTCCTTTTTTTCCCCCCCTCTTTTTTCTTTTTTTTCCCTTTCTTTTTTTCCCCTTTTTTCCCCCTTTCTTTTTTTTTCCCCTTTCTTTTTTTTTTCCTTTTTTTCCCCCCTTTCTTTTTTTTTCCCCTTTCTTTTTTTTTTCCTTTTTTTCCCTCTTTTTTTCCTTTTTCCCCTTTTTTTCTTTTTTTCCCTTTCTTTTTTTTCCCCTTTCTTTTTTTTCTTTTTTTCCCTTTTCTTTTTTTCCCTTTTTTTCCTTTTTTTTCCCTTTTCTTCTTTTTTCCTTTTTCCTTTTTTTTCCCCTTTCTTTTTTTCTCTTTTTTTTTTCCCTTTTTTTTTTCCCTTTTTTTTTTCCCTTTTTTTTTTCCTTTTTTTTTTTTCTTTTTCTTTATTTTTTTTTTCCTTTTTTTTCCCTTTTCTTCTTTTTTCCTTTTTCCTTTTTTTTCCCCTTTCTTTTTTCCCTTTCTTTTTTCCCTCTTTTTTTCCCTTTCTTTTTTTTTTCTTTTTTTTTTTTTCCCCTCCGTGCAGCAGCCAGGAGCTGCACACAATACATCTCCCCTGGTGCTTGACAACCCTCTGCTATTTTGGGAATGCTCATCTGCAGGTGGAATTGGATTTATGTTCCCATGACTGACAACACAACTCCCTGACTCTGCTCCATCCCGGGCCCGCTGGCAGCTGCTGCTATTTTCAGCTCCCTGCCTCTCCTGCCCAGCAGCATTATCCCTAAAGGTGAGAACTATTTCCAGATAACACCCTAACAGCACTTTTCACACTTAAAAAAAAAAAAAAAAAAAAAAAAAAAAAAAACAAAAAAACAAAAAAACAAAAAAAAAACAAAAAAAAAACAAATCACGGATTTTTCAAGAAGTTTTGCAAGAAGGTGAAGATCCCTCCCTAGGGAGGTCAGGCCAAGCATTAACAGGTTTAATTTATTTATCCATAAGCCATGGAGTGGTTGTGGCTATTAAAAAAAATGACATTAGAGTTGTCCTGGAGCCCACTGGAAAGGGGAAAATTGCCTGAGCTGGGCTGTCAGAGAAACTCCTCAGCCACAAGTAGAGAAACATCAATTTCCTCTGTCCTGACCCAAACTTCTGACAACACCACAACCCTTCAGATGTCAAAACTGGGCTGGAATCGCCCCCAGAGATTTCCAGAGATTTCCAGAGATATCCAGAGATATCCAGAGGGCAGAAAGAAAGAGAAAAATGGGATGGATCCCTAAGCCACGACGTGTGTGCTCCCAGCAAAAATGTTGAATTTTGGGCACACAGCTCTGGGTTGCACCACGAGACAGAGGAGGTTGTAAGGAACTCAAAGAGTTAACCCAGCCTCAACCCAGATCCCCAGAAAGAAAAGCTGAGGGTGGGATAATGAGGCAGGGAACATTAACCACCTAATTAGCAGTCAGGGAAAGGAGGATTCTCTGATCAGGCAGCAGCACTGACTCCTCCAAGCTTCATCCTGCCCCCTGCAAGCACCAGGGCTCAGCTGGAGCTGCTCTGGGTGGCTCAGCCCAAGGTCCCCAGCACCCAGAGCCTCTAATTTTTGCTGGAAGATGAGAGGTTTGAGCTGGACCATGGGCCAGGGGGTCAAAATCAGAGCAGCTCAGCCTTTTCCCTGCCCCTCTCCCAGTGTCATGAAACCACCAAAGCTCCATCAGGTCAGCAGCTGTCTCAGCCCCCAGAAGCTGGTGTCTTCCCCCCATCCCTGGGATGAACAAGGCCCAGAGAAAATTAAATTCCAGTCAAGCTGGTCCCCAGCTGCAGACAATTTTTGCACTAACACTCTGGAGCAAGCCCTCCCTTGTCCTCCTGGAGCTGAACTGCTTGTGAACCCCACAGGGCTGGGAGAAAATCATTCCTTTTCCAGAGCCAGAGGCTACCCTTCCAAAGGAGGTGTGCCCCATGACTAAGAGCTGGCAGCACACCAGTTCCTCCTGCATTGCTATGCTGGGAGCACAGAGCTGCCACTTCCAGCACCTCCTCCTGGAGCCATGTGAAATCCTGGTTCCCAACGTCCCCCCCCTTTAAAAATCCTGCATGCAGAGGGCATCTGCAGCTTTCCCAGGTGCCCCAGGAGGTCAGAGAGTCCTCAAAGCTGATGCTCCAAGACTGGCAAGTTCCTCCAAGGGCCCAGAGGAGCCCTGGGCAGTGACAGATCACAGAATCATGGAATGGGCTGGGTTGGAAGGGACCTCAGAGCTCCTCAAGTCCAACCCTTGCTCCACTCCCCCCGTGGTTCCCAGCCCATGGCACTGAGTGCCACATCCAGGCTCTCCTTAAATATCTCCAGGGATGGAGAATCCACCCCTTCCCTGGGCAGCCCATTCCAATGGCTGAGCACCCTCTCCAGAAAGAAATTCTTTCTCATGTCCAACCTAAACCTCCCCTGGCACAACTTGAGACCTCTTGTGCCCTCTTGTCTTGCTGAGAGTTGCCTGGGCTTGCTCTGACACAGGCTCCAGCTCCCTGGCTTCTCCTTCTCCTGGCCACCAGACCAAGGGGATCATAGAATCCTAGAATCACAGAATGGGCTGGGTTGGAAGGGACCTCTGGGCTCATCGAGTCCAACCCTTGCTCCACTCCCCCCGTGGTTCCCAGCCCATGGCACTGAGTGCCACATCCAGGCTCTTTTGAAATATCTCCAGGGATGGAGAATCCACCCCTTCCCTGGGCAGCCCATTCCAATGCCTGAGCACCCTCTCCCTAAAGAAATTCTTTCTCATGTCCAACCTAAACCTCCCCTGGCACAACTTGAGACCTCTTGTGCCCTCTTGTCTTGCTGAGAGTTGCCTGGGAAAAGAGCCCAACCCCCCCCTGGCTCCAACCTCCTTTCAGGGAGTTGGAGAGAGTGATGAGGTCTCCCCTGAGCCTCCTCTTCTCCAGCCTCAACACCCCCAGCTCCCTCAGCCTCTCCTCACAGGATCTGTAATGCAAGATGGGTTTGGCACTGCCCCTCTGCAGGGAAAAGCACCCCAGGGCTTGCTGCTTTTCCCTGGGCAGCAGGCACAGGGTGGGATTCACACACACAACAGGCTGGGGACTCAGGAAAATGGAACTGGAGAAACCCACCCCTTGCTCCTGCAGCTCCTCTGGGATTCCCTCAGCTGGCTTCTCAACCCAGGGAGCAGGGATTCACCCACTGGAGCAGGGAATAGAGAGTTCAGCCTGGGGATGCTCCTTCAGATGGAGTTCCAGGAGCTCAGCTGAGAGAGAGAGGCTGCAGGAGCAACTTGGGAGAGCAAGAGATACCAAGAAAGCAAGGAAATGGGGCTTAGGGATCCCCTGAGCACAGGAAGAGGGATTAAAAACCATCAGCACTTCATTCTGAGCTTCCACAGTTTTGTCTCCAGACCTTCCCCAGTCCCACCTGCTCTCACTGCTAGGTACTCCTTGGTTTTCTACATTCTTCTCATCCTCCCTTCCTTTCCCAAACCACCCCCCCCTATGATTTACTGAATATTTATTTCCTCTTCCCTCATCCACCCTTCAAGCAGCCAAGGCCCTGCTGGTTCCAGGAGCCGTGCTGCACTTCCATTCCCCACTTTCACCACCTGCCTTGCACAAACTCATTTTCTACCCTCCCAGAGGACCAACCCCCACTTCTGCTTTGGGATTTATCAGGCAGCACCTCAGCACATGGGGTCAGATCCCTGCCACGGGGTCCGGCCCCGCAGGGGATGCAGCGAGGGGAGGGATGGGATTGAAGGGGGAATTAAGTGCAATGAAACCCCCCTGCCAGCAGCACAGCACAGGCTTCCCATCAGGTGCCACCACCAGTGCTCCTGACACTCGTGTGCCACAGGAAAAATGGTTTCCCAACATCCTCCTGCCCGAGACAGGAGTGGGATGCTCCTGGAAAACGAGCGTCCCCTGACACCGATGTCACTGCAGAGCTAGAAGGAAAAAGGTCAGGTTTCTGAGCCTGTCTTTTAAGAAAGGGAAAAAAAGAGGATCTCAGGTCTATTTCTTTTTTTTCTTCTAAGAGAAAAGTCCCACAGGAACACTAAATTCACAGCAATGGTGCTGGGGAACTGCACCATAACTCACAGCGAGTGACTGAAAGCGAAGCCACAGCACCCCGGGATTTATAAACACAGCTCCTCTGCCAGCAAGAGGGGAAAAATAACTTTTTTAAATTTCACTTAGACTGGAGGAAATGAGAATAACCATGGCTACAGCAGGAATAGCCTCCTAAAAGCAGTTTCTGCAGGACATCTACAGAGAAACTCTCGTGTGAACTGCAGGAGAAGACTCCGAGGACAAAGCTGCAAAGAGTTAAAACACAGAAATATTCAGATGGTGCCTCTAAGAGCAGATGAGACAGAGAGGGACAAACAACCTTCAGGGCTTCCCCTCTCCTCAACTATTCTATATATTTTTAAATATTTTTTTTCTGAAGGGGATAACTCAGGGGAAAAAAAAAAAAATAAAAAAAAGCTTTTGGAGAAGAGGCTCTGAATGTCACCTCCCTTGGTGGCTGCTCCCGAGCCAGGAGGGGAGGTGTCAGGAGGAGGAGGAGGATCCATCCAGACCCCATTTTGCTACTCAAACATTCCCGTTAGGAGTGAGATCCCTGGAAAATGACTCTCAGAGGGGCTGCAGGAGTTACTGATGTTTCCTGTGAAAAGTCCGTGAAAAAAAAAAAAAAATCTCTATAACTGCACATTCAGAAGCATTTCCAACACTGGAACACTTCAAAACTTTTCCTTGTCTGTTAGAAGGCAGAAAAAACACACAAAAAACTAGAAAAAAAGCATAACTCTTAACTAAATTTCCTGTTTTGTGTCTCAGCATTAACAGTGTGCCTGAATTTCCTCCTCTTTTTTTTTTTTTTTTTTTTTTTTCTTTTCTACCATCACAGCCAATCCCTACCCACCCATTTAACAAAAAACCTCACCCAAACCTACTGGAGATTCCAGGCATGTTCCAGTTTGAAATATCAGCTGAATTCAGAAACCATTCCCAGCAAAACCCCAGCTCCTACTCCCCTCCAACCAAAGATTAAAACCCAGCCCTGCTCCTCTCACCCCACAGCCCTCACTTGCCCTGCCTGGGGATCCCCAGATGCAGCTTCCCCCAACTTGCTGCCACTTTTTGTTGGTTTTTTTTTAATTAATTCTTGGCTTTTCAGGTACTTTGTAGGAGCAGCAGGAAGGCTGAAAGCAGCCAGGGCAAACTGCACAACCCAAAGGACATTTTCAAGTCTTTAGGGCTTGGCCAGAGAGAAAATTTACACCCCAGGAACTGGAGAGGGTTGGGAGGGCCTTTCAGAAATGGTGTTTAAACTGCAAACTGGGCTGCACAATACTCTGTTTGTGCTGGTCTCTTAATAAAGGGCCTTTTAGCAGAAGGAGGCAGGAGAGAGCAGAAAACAGGGAACTCTCACAAGGGGACAGCAGCAAAGTCAGCGTGGCTGGAGCAGGGTTGTCCCCATCCCAAGGCCACTGCCAGCTGGTCCCCAAAAAGCAAGGGTTGCCCCTTCCAAGTTCCAGCCATTTATCTGGAATCTCAGTGGGCAAATCCAAGGGAAATTAGTTTTTTAAGGAAAGCCCTCTCCACCTCTGGTGGTTTGGCCCCAGTGCAGTGAGGGTCAGAGCAGCCCCTGGGAGGGAACTGGATTTATTGGGTTTTTTTTTTAGTTTTCTTCCCAGCCCAGGTGGATTTCTTCTGACATCAGGATAGGAACCCCCCAGGTCCCCACATCCCAGCATCTGGCAAGAGGTGAGAGGAGCTGAGGGACACTCACACTGCCCCAAGGACTCAGAGATGCTGCAGCTGGGAAATCCTGAAAGGTTCCTGTGGCTGAACTGATTCAGCCCCTTGAGTTCTGAGCAATGACACAGAGCTTCCCACCTCAGACCCACATCTTTCCATTCCTCTGACTCCTCAGAACCTTGGGGTGACCAGGACTTTCCTGCCAGCACCAACACCTCAACCCATTCCCCCTGCCAGCCTGGGAGAGATCCAACATTTTACATCCCCCTTTTTCCTCTTGCTTTGCCCTCCCCTGGGACAGAAACCCCAGCTCAGAGCCTCCCTGGAGCCTACAAACCCAACAAGACCAAACTCTCTGAGCTTTCCAGCCCCACCTTCCCAACCAGGAGGCCAAGAAGGTGCTTTCTGTAAGGGACAGAGGGAGGTGGGGACCTCAGGGTGTAAAGAAAAACTTCCAGGGGGTGGAGGAGAGGCTGTTCCAAACCCTACAGAACACAGAACCCTTCTCAGGGCAAGAACCACTCCAGGAGGTGGATTGGGGCAGTTCCCAGCAGGGCAGGAGGGAGGGCCCAGCTCTTATCTCCAGTTCACAGATAAGGAAACGAGGCAGGAAGGCAGAAGTTGGGTTGGCCACAGGGGAAGTGTGATGAGCAGAGGATAAACCAGTCCCAGGCTCCTCTGCCAGCCACTGGATTATCCCTCTGGCCTCTCTGAAGCCAGAGAAGTCACTCCAGGGATGAGCTGCCATTCCCCTGCCTTCCAAGAGGGATAAATTGCTTCCCAAGATCAACCACTGGGCCACCAAAAATTTGCATTCCCTGAAGCAGCAGCAGCTAAATGCTACTTCCAGGGGATAAGATGGAGCCAGAAGGAAAACTGGGAGGTACAGGGGACGTGCCTCCTGTGCAAATCAGGAGAACCCACAACAATGCTCCAGCCACACAAAAGAACCATTTCCATTTGTTTCACAGCTACAGATGGCAGAAGAAAAACCTCTCAGACAATAAGCTCTATTTAAACATATTGATCCAGCTTTTTTTTTTGGTCTTTTTTTCAGTGCACTTTCCCTCCCCATACTGCCCATAACCAGATGATGATAAATGGTGCCACAGCATCCCAGAGCTGCCTTGGAACCCTACCCAGCACCTCCTCTGCCTGCACACCATGGGATGGCCCAAAAGCAAAAAAAAAAAAAAAAAACACCCAAGGGCTGAAGCTCTGAGTTGAGCCTGAGCAGCCAGAAGGCTCTGAAAAGCAGCACGTGAAGGCAACCAAGCAATTACCTTAAAGGCCTCAAGTTTACTGACAGACTGAGGCTACAGATCAAGTTACTCACTTGTGTGGTCTACCACAAGGCAGCTTTTCTCCAGGTAGTAATCACCACAGTTGTACTCCACTTGGGTCAGTGTTACAAGAAGCTCACAGCTAAAAACAAACCTGGAGGTTGTCGGTTTTCCCCCTCCAAAAAAAAAAAAAAAAAATATCACCCCGAACCCATTAAAGATAATTCAGCACCTCAGAGCCACAAAAACTTCTTGCCTGGTTTCCCAGCAGGGAGAGGACAAATCTGAGAGCAGCACAGGGCTCTGCCACAGCCCAGTTGGGTTTTATTTGAGGCCACACCTGATGGCCCAGGATGGAGAAATCTCCCATCCACCTGCTCCAGCAGAGCTGAAAAAGGCAGGAGGGATGAGGTACCCAGCACCAGGACACCTTCCAATCCCCACTTCCCTCCCTTCACCTCCTAAAGGGCACCCACCACTCTCTGGCTTTTCATTCCACGTTTTCCATTTGGAAAGGAGCAGAAGAAGGAGATGGATTTCTCCCTTTGTCTGCAGCACCCACTTACCTGCTCTGCTCCACCTCAACAACACAGAAAACCCAGAAAACTCCTTTATCTAAGCCACGGATCTTCCTGATGCCTCCCAGAACGGGCACCATCCCCATCCCACAACTCCTCCAGGCACCTTCCCCTTCTCTCCACAACCTCCCAAGCCCAGAAAAAACCCCACAGGGAGCTGATCTGCCCTTCTGAGGAGCTGCCCAACCCCACAGGAGGGTCTGGACCCCTTCCCCATGAACCCCCTCAACTTCCAGTGCTCGACTCCTCTCTCGACTTCCACTTGCCCTCCAACTTCCCTTGACTCCTCTCCCCCCCCCAGCTCACCCCAAGACCCCAGACCCCCCTTCATACCCACCCCAACCCCCCCCAGGTCACCCCTTCCCCAGGCAGGGAGCCCCCAGCCCCATTCTCACCCCCTCCTTCATCCCTCTGCTCCAGCACCCCCAGGGGCCTCCAAGCCCCCCAAAACCCCTTAACCCCCCCCCCAGCTCAGCCCCTGCCCCCAGCCCCCCCAGGGTCTCCCCTTCTCCCCTCACCCCTCTCCCCTCAGCCCCCCAACCCCAGGACCCCCCAAAACCCCCTCGAGCCCCCCCTGAGCCCCCCCTTGCTCTGCCCCCCCCCAAGAGACCCCTCAGGACCCCCCCCCTTTTCCCCACCTTACCCCCCCCTCCCTTCCCTCCTTTTCCCCCCCTCTTTTCCCCACCCTTCCCGGACTCCCCTCTCCGAACCCCCCCGAGGTTCCGCCGCACCGGGCCGCGAAGGAGCCCCAGAGCAGGGCCGGACCGGGCCGGACCGAACCGGCAGCTCCTCTCAGGCCTTCAGTTTGCCCCTCCCGTCCCCACCAGCTCTCCGGAGGCCTCTTCCTCCCCCCCCTTCCCTTCCCTCCCCAGCCCCGCTCCCGCTGCCGGGCGGTTCCTCACCGGTCTCGGCGGGGCCGGGGCACCGAGGGGCGGAGGAGCCGGAGCCGCCGCCTCAGCCACCAGCGCCACCGCGCAACGCAACTTGGCTGCCCAGCCCCGGCCGGGCAAGGGGAGGGCAGGCCCCGCCCACCCCCGCCTGACTGACAGCGCCTCCAGCCAATAGGAGCCGGCGCCTCGGGGAGAAGAGGGGGGCGGGGCGCGGCAGGCAGGTTCGGTTGTGAGCGGCGGGGAAAGAGGCGGCGCCCGGCTGAGGAGCGGCGGGGGTGGCGGCCAATCAGCGCTGGGGGGCGGGGAAAGGAGGCGGTCGTATGTAAAATAGGTCATTAATATTAATGAGATGGGAGCCCCGTGGGGGGGGCGTGATGCCGCCCGCACGTGGCGCCCCGGGCGGCAGGGGAACGGACCCCCCCCCCCCCCGGACACCCTTAGGACCCCTGGAACCCCCCATCCCCCCAGCATCCTCTGGACCCCCTGGGAACCCCCAGGACCCCTCAATCTCCTCAGCATCCCCTGGACCCCCTTAGAACCCCCTGGACCCTCCCATCCCCCCAGGATCCCCTGGACCCCCTTGGAGCCCCCAGGACCCCCCAGGATCCTCCCAGCATCCCCTGGACCCCCTTAGAGCCCCTAGGCCTCCCCATCCCCCCAGCATCCCCTGGACTCCCCCATTCCCCAGGATTTTCTGGACCTCCTTGGTCCCCCCAGAGTCTCTTGGGTCCCCCGTCCATTCCCCCCCACCAGGACCCTGGGTGCAGCTGGGCCGCACCCCCACTGGACCCGGGGCACCCCCCAAATCCGGGGGAGGGGACACACGAAGGGAGGAGACGATGCTTCACAGCTCCCCCCCCCCCAGCCGTGGTGTTACCCCCTCTGCGACCCTCCTGGGGGGCACCCCGAGCCCCCCAGCATGGGACAAGAGGCTCATCTCCCCCGACCCCCCCGGGGAACCGAAATCCCGAGCACGGGGGGAAATCCCGGGGAGATGAAGCAGCCTCGGGATGGAGGAATCGTCCCGGCCCGAATCGAGGCTTTGATTCCCCCCAGGCCCCGGGGCCGGTGGTTCCTGGCTCCCGGTGTCCCCCAGGGGGGTGCCCATGTTGGGGACAGAGCCCCATCCCTGGGGCAGGCGGGGGAAGCTGCAGCCCTCGCTCTCCACCAGTTCTTCCCAGCGCATCCCAGTGCCGCATCAGCGCGCAGCCAGACGGCACCAGTAAGCACCGGTTGCAATCCCAGCGAAACAAGCTGGAGAAAGGCCACGGTGGGGCTGTTCCCCTCCCAGGGGACCCCCGACCCCACTGCGGGGCCCACGGCAGCCCCGGGGTTGGGGGGCACCCCAGTAACCCCCTGCTTCCCCCCCATCCCCTTGGCTCCCATGTGCCCCCCCCACCCACCCCAGGGGCTCCTAAACTGCTTTGGGGGCACACGGGGGGATCCCCCCCGGCTTTGGGACGGTGCCTCGAAGGCCCCCTGAGAGCAGGCGGTGGGGACAGAAGGGACAATGTCCTGCGCTGCCAGCGGCTCCCAGCGCGGGGCAGGGTGCCAGGACCTGCTTTGGTCCCAAATTCTGAATTTGAGCCTTTTCCAGCCGGCGGCTCCTCCTCGGCTTGGGGGGGGAGCGGTGGAAGGGGCTGCACCGCCTTTCCTCCTGCTAATTACCGTCCGCTAATTAGCGGATGCTTTAAAGCCTGGACCGGGGGGAGGGGTGGGGGGGCTGTGGGGAGCGTTCAGCCCCATCCTGACCCCCTGGACCCGGCTGAGGGTTTCGGGGAGCTCAGGGTACCCCCCAGCCTGGGTGCTGGGTGCCCGGTTTGGGCACGGGGACTGCAGCGCCCACCCAAACCCTCCTGGAACAAGAATCACCTGAGGGGCACCCCACGGGACACCCCACGGGACACCCCACGGGACACCCCACGCTGCAGCAGGACCGCGGTCCCCAGGCTGCTGGACTGAGGGTCGTGGCTGCCCCCAGCCCACGGGAGGGACATGGGGACAGGAGTGGGTTCCATGGCCGGTGCCAGGGAGCTGTGACATCCCCGTGGAGCTGTGAGGGTCCGAACGGAGCCCTGAGCATCCCCACGGACCTGTGAGCATCCTGGCAGGGCTGTGACTGTCCCCACGGACCCATGGCCACCGCCACGGAGATGCAGCCATCCCCGCAGAGCTGTGACCATCCGTGGGAGCCCTGCCTGTCCCCAGAGGCGTGTGGCTGTCGCGGAAGGGCCGTGGCCATCCCTGCAGACCACCCCGCGGAGCTGTCACCATCCCAAGGAGCCCTGACGTCCCCAAGGAGCCCTGACGTCCCCAAGGGCCCGGGGCTGTCCCTGCAGAGCTCTGACCACCCCACGATGTCCCCACGGAGCCGCGATGTCCCCAAGGAACCGTGCCCTTGCCCAGGCCCCTGCAGCAGCCCCGCATGCCCCCCCCCCCTCCCGATTCGCCCCCCCCCTCCCCTCTCCCGCATGCCCACGCGGCTCCCGCGCCCGGGGAGCAGATGGTTTCCATGGCAACAGGCATGATGACGCACACCCCGCGCTCCCACCCCCTCCCCACGGGAAGGCGCTGGCAGCCAGGGGTGGGGGGCACCCACCGGTGGCGGGGGGGGGGGGTGGGAGGTGGGGGTGGGCACACGGGACACACGCAGGGACACACGTGTGCCCGCGGTCCCGCACGTGTGAGCACACGGCTCGGGCATGTGCCGCGTCACGGATGCTCGGACACGCGTGTCAGGCACGGGGGGTGAAGGCAGGCGGCCCCCCCGCTCCCTCCCGTGGCCCCGTGTGTGTGTGTCACCCCCAGCCCAGCCCGGGGCTGCCCCCCCGGGACACCGGAGCGTTTCTCATCTCTTTATTGAAGGAAGACTATGTCTAGAGTAAAGGCTACATCGGAACGTCACCTTGTCACCTTGTCACCTTGTCACCGTGTCCCCTGGGTGCTCGGGGCGTCTTGTAAAAAGCCGGGGGTGGGGGAGAGCTGGCGAGGGGACAGGGACACCCCAGGGGGACATCTCCCAGGGGACACCCCCAGGGTGAGCAGGGCCGGAGCCAAGAGACAAACCCCGCAGGGACGAGGGGCTGGTGACGGGGCGGGGGTCCCGCTCCGGCCGGGATTGGGGGGGGAGGGAAAACAAGCAGGGCTGCACCAGAGCTGGGGAGGGGGAGCTGGGGGTCCCCGGGGTGTGGGGCCAGGCCACCCGGCAGCACGAGACACTGGGGGGGCCAGGGAGGGACAGGCTGGCCACCGGCAGGGCACCGTGGCAGGGAACGGCAGCGCCCATCACCGTGGCATCGCGGCCCGGCTGGGCTGCGGGGCTCATCCTGCGTGGGGAGGGGGCAAGAGGGGCAAGTGGAGGGGGGAGGAGGGTTTGTGGTGGTGGCCGGGGGTCTCCCGCAGAGCTCGCCAGGATTGTGCTGGGTCAGGACCTCCCTCGGACCCGAGGCTTTGTGCTTGGGCTGGCGGCTCGGGGCTGGGGGCTCGGGGGGCTGCGGCACCGGGACAGGACTGGGGGCTCGGGGGGCACCGGGAGGGGGTTGGGGGCTCGGAGGCACCGGGACAGGGCTGGGGACTCAGGGGGTTGTGGCACCGGGACAGGGCTGGGGGCTCGGGTGGCACCGGGAGGGGGCTGGGGACACTGGGGGGCTGCGGGCACCGCGCGGGGGCTGCTCCCGCCCCGGGGCTCTGCCTGAAGGAGCAGAGCTCTATGGCATGGGGACGGGGGCACAGGGAGGGCCTGGGGCGCCTGTGACTGTCCCCAGGGGTGACACCGACACCCCCAAGTCACCCCATCCTTCCCACCCGTGAGGAGTGAAGTGGGGTCCCCACCAGGGAGGGGGTGGGGACGGGGCCGGTGCCACCGGTTGTGCTGCGCGGTGTGTGCGGCGTGGGGGGGATCGGTGCGGTCCCCGCTGGTGCCCGGCCACGCGTCCCCAGGTCCCATCGTGCTGGGCGCGGGGGGGGGCCGAGTACCCCCGGGGCTTGTTGGGACCCCCCCCCCCCATCTTCACCCCCAGAGCCGGGGCGAGCGCAGCCCCCGCCGCCGGTGCGTGGCGGTGTCCCCGCACAGTCACAGTGATGGCACAGAGGACGGACGAGGGGACGGCCCCACTGCGATGCCACGTCCAGTCACGGGGTGGGAGGGGAGGGGACCGGAACGGGGGGGGGTGCGGGCCGGTCCGGGGCTCTACATGATGCTGCACTTCCCCTTGATTTTGTCTGTCCTCTTCTGCTTGCTGGAGCGCTTCCCATCAATGGTGAGGCTGACGTTCCTCCTCTTCTCCAGGTTCAGCAGCTCCTGGAAGAGCTCCTTGACGTTGTAGTTCATCTTGGCCGAGGTCTCCATGAAGGCACACTTCCACTCCTTGGCCACGGCCTCCCCTTCCCTGCTCTCCACCTCCCGCTGGGTCTCGTCGCACTTGTTGCCCACCAGCATGATGGGGATGCTCTCCACGCTGCCTTTGATCTGCACGATCTGCTGGTAGATGGGCTTCAGCTCCTCCAGGGACTGCTTGGAGGTGACGGAGAAGACGAGGATGAAGGCGTGGCCCTTGGAGATGGAGAGGCGCTGCATGGCCGGGAACTGGTGGCTGCCGGTGGTGTCGGTGATCTGCAGGGTGCAGACGCTCTTGTCGCAGCTGATGACCTGGCGGTACGTGTCCTCGATGGTGGGGATGTAGGTGTCGCGGAAAGTCCCCTTCACGAAGCGCAGCACCAGGGAGCTCTTCCCCACCCCGCCGGCGCCGAACACCACGACCCGGTAATCGTTGCTCTGCTCCGGCATCGTGACCCCGGGACGCTGCCCACGCTGCGGGGGAGAGCACAGGGGGAAGGGTCAGCCCGGGGGGTTCAGGATGGACACCCCGGGGCTTCGGGATGGACCCTCTGGGGGCTTCAGGATGGATCCCCCAGGAGCTTTAGGATGGACCCCCCAGGAGCTTCAGGATGGACACCCTGGGGGCTTTAGGATGGACCCGACAGGAGCTTCAGGATGGACCCTCTGGGGGATTCAGGATGGACCCTCCGGGGGCTTCAGGATGGACCCTCTGGGGCCTTCAGGATGGATCCCCCAGGAGATTCAGGATGGACCTCCCAGGGGCTTCAGGATGGACGCCCCTGGGCTCTGCTTTGCAGGGGAATGGGGCAGCCCCCACTTTGACCCCGGTTCTCAGCTCCCCCCTGCTCCAACTGGGGGGTCCCGTGCCCTTGAGGTGCCCTTGCTGGGGTGCAGGATGGTGCCCCCGGGGGCAGCAGCACTTGCTATTTTTACGAGCCCCCCGCCGTGCCCATATGGCCCAACCGTGGCCACCGGCACCGCCGCTGCGGCCCGGGCTGCCGGCAGCGGGATGGGGGGGACACACACACCGGGCATCCGGGGGACCCCCAGAGTCCCTGGGACAGCAGAAGCCACCCCACGGGGCAGTCGCCAGCCCAGCAAGGACCCCGGGGCACCCAGAGCCCCCAGCCCACCCCTCCAGCTCTCCCACCCACCCAGGTGTCACTTCACACACACAGCTCCTGCCTGTCACCCTCTGTCACCTCACCCTGTGTCCTGCCACCCCGTGCCACCCTGTCCTGTCCCTGCCCTCTGACATTCCTCTGCTCTTCTCCCTCCCTGGGGACGCAGTGGGAAGCAGAGGGGACACCAGGGGACAGTGTGGCACGGCCACAGGCTGGTGGCCTGCAGGCTTAGTGACCCCCACGGCCACCCTCAGAGTGTCAAACCTCTGTACCCACTCAGAGGGGATGCTCAGGCAGGGTCCCCACTTGTGGAGAGGGGCACAGGGCTGTCCCCAGCTCCACTCCTGCCACCCTCCACCTCAATTTGGGGACAAACAGGCCTGGAAGGGGGGGACAGCAAAGTGCCCCGGGAAGCTCTGTGCTGGTGGCCACTCGGGCAGGGGCTGGTGGCTGGAGAAAGGATGGAGTAAGGATGGAGTAGGGATGGAGTAGGGCTGGAGGAGACCACCACCACCTCGGGCAGCCGGGAAGCTCGTCCGTTGTGGGCTCTGTAGGCACAGGGTGGAAAAATGTTCCTCGGATGGCACGGGGTGGAAAAATGTTCCCACTGCGTTGCTGGCACAAAGGGGACAGAGCAGGGGCCACGGCTGAGTTGCTGAGGGGGGGACATCAGAGCTTGTCCAGGGCTGGCAGGGGTCCTGCCTCTGTCCCCCCTGCCCGTGTCCCACCCTCACGCTCTGGGGCTGGGCTGGAGGGGCCCAAACAGCACCCGGGAGGGGGGGGCTGGTGGCCCCTGCACCCCCCCAAGAGCCCCGGTGCCTGGGGGGTCTCCACAGCCTCCTCTCGGCTCCGGGGATCCAGCCCGGGCCTGATCCTGCTGGGGGGCTCTGCACCCCCTCCCCAGCATCCTCCCACTCGGACCCCCCCAGGGCTGGGGGGGAACAAGCAGCTGGGGGGGGCCTGGGGGTCGGGCTGGAGGGCGGGGGCAAGGGGGAGGGATGGAGGGGCAGGAAAAGGGGGCAGGAAAAGGGGCAGGAATGGAGGAGGGGGGACAGGATGGATGGAGAGACGGAGGAGCAGGGGCAGGAGGGAGGGATGGAGGAGCAGGAGGGAGAGATGGAGAGATGGAGGAGCGGGAGGGATGGAGGAGCGGGAGGGATGGAGGAGCAGGAGAAGGGGCAGGCTGGAGATCGGGGCAGGGATCGGGGTCCCAGCGCCTCTGCCCGGGGTCCCGTCGCCGCTCCCCAGCCCTGCCCTGCCCTCTCCGGGGCACCCCCGGTCCCCCCCGCCGGTAGCGGCCGCCCCCGTCCCCGCTCCCCCCGGTTCCCCGCCGCGCCGGTCGCATTGCGGTGCCCGCCGCCGCCTCACCGTGTCCTGCCCGGGATCCGCCCTTGGATGCGGGGCTGCGCGGCGGCCTCAGTGCATGGCCCGGCCCGGGGCGGCTCCGGTCCGCCCGGTGCTGCGGGGCTGGGCCCGGTGCGGCGGGGCTGGGCACGGCTCGGTGCGGTGCGGCCGCCGCAGAGCCGATCCCGCAGAGCCGATCCCGCAGAGCCGATCCCGCCCCGCCGCCGGCCCCGCCCGCCGCGCCCGCCCCGCCCGGGGCCGCCGGACCCCCCGGCCCAACCCCGAGATGCTCCGGAATCGGGATCGGGCGGCGGTGACGGGCGGAGAGGGACGGGAGGGACAGAGAGAGAGGGCTGGGGACACAGGGACAGAGGGAGAGGGATGGGGACAGGGACAGACGAACGGGAACGGGGACACACGTACAGGAACAGATGGACAGGGGCAGGGACAGACAGACAGGAAAGGGGACACACGGACAGGGACAGATGGGATGGGGATGCACGGAGAGGGACAGATGGAGAGGGATGGGGACAGCGACAGGCTGGGTCAGACAGGGCTGAGGACACACGGACAGGGATGGGGACAGATGGACAGGGATGGGGACAGACGGACAGGGGCACACGGACAGGGATTGGGACAGGAATACACAGACAGGGAGAGATGGAGAGGGATGGGGACAGGAATGGGGACAGACAGACAGGGATAGAGGGGGACAGGGGGATGGGGATACACAGCCCAGGGATGTGTGGCTGGGGCCAGAGGCCCTTAGATGGTGCCAGTGGGTTTGGGGACACCCAGAGAGGACAGACGGACCCCCCCGAGCTGGAAGGCTCAGGATGTCCCAGTTGGGGTGACCCGGGCAAGGTCTGGCTTTGGGAACACAGCTGCCACCGTGCCACAGCAGCACAGGACAGGGAGCCCGTGCTCACAGTGTGCAGGGTGGCATCGGGGGGGCTCTGTCACCACCCCCCGTGTCCCCTCAGGAGCCCCAGAACCCTGTGACCACCACCCGGGGGTGTTCGAAGGTCCCTGGCAAGGCCAGAGGGGACCTGGTGGCACCGGGCCGGGCTGTGTGACACGCAGCTCCTGAGTGGCAGCAATTAAAATCTGCAGCTGCTATGAATAACCGCAGGAAGGACGGGGGGGGGACAGTGGCACCCCCACACTGCCACCCCACAACCCCTGAGGAACGGGGGGGGCCACCTCTCCCCCAGCCCTGCGGATGGGGACACCAACCTGCCCTTGGGGACCCCTGGAAAGCCACGGTGCGGGGTGCCCCCCCTTCCATCCCGCACTCCCCCCCCCGCAGTGCTCGTTAGGGGAAATGAATGAGTTTCCGTCAGCAGCCCCGCTGCGGCTCCTCCCCCGCTTCATTCAGGCCCTGCCGGGAGGGGGGGGGACGGGGGGGGGGACACACAAACACGCGGGGCTGAATCACGGGGACACGGGAGGGGGGGGATAAGGGGGAACCGGGGGATCCTGTCCAGCCCCCCACACACATTTGGTTCAGCTCCATGGGGACCTGGCCAGCAGCCCCCCCATATATTTTCCCGGTGGGATTTGCCTCCCCAGGGACATCAAACAACTGAGTGACATCAAATAACTGAGTGACACGAAGGCAGAAGTCAGAGATTTTATTTAAAGCACCATCAGCCTCCTCCCCCCCCCCCCAGTGCTGGACTCAGCCCCTCCCGGATGGATAAACCCCCCCAAAAAGAGGTGGGCAGAGGAGGGGTGGCATCTCCTGGAGGTTTGTGCCCCCCCATCCTGCTCCCAAACGCCAGCAGAAGAGGGAAGGATGGAAGATGGAAGGTGGGGGCTCTGTGTGTGTCCCCCCCACCCTGCTGTCACCCTGTTCCCAGAGCCACAATCCCTGCTCCTGGATCTTTTGGGTGAGGGTGAAGAAACTTCCTGGCAACCCAAGTTGGGGGGGCTGGGGGGGTAAGGAGGAGGAAGATGAAGATGGGGTGGGGGGGATAAACACCTTCACCTAGATATAGGGGGGGGAAAAAAAGAAAAAAGAAAAAAGAAAAAAACAACCCAACCAGGAACAAAGAGGCTGAGCCCAAAGACGGGCAGGGAGGGGGCTGTCTCAGCTCCCCTCATCCCCCCCCTCCCCGGGCCACAGAGACCCCCCCGGCAGGAGCGATGCTGCCGGCAGCAGTTCCTGCAGTGCCCGGCACAGCTCCCCACCTGGAGCCCAATCACCTCCTCATCAGGCCCCGCTCCTTTCTGGCAGCCGAGGCCTAAAATAAACCTTCGCCCCCCCCTCCCTCCCCTCTTTCCTTCTTCCACGCCGGTTTTCCAAAGCGAGATTAATGGGCCCGGGGCTGTTGGAGCCATTACCGGGGGAGCGGGGGGGACGATTCCCGGCAGGCTCCATCTGCTGCGGCTCTGCCACCCGCCGGCTCCTCCTGCCCCATGCCCGCGGCCCCTCCGCCATCCTGAAGCTCCTCACAAGCTCCTACAGCTAATTACACTCATTACCCTGCAGGGGGGGAGGGTTATGTTCCCGGCTCCAGGCTCTGATCCCGGCTCCAGGCTCCGATCCCGGCAGGATGAAGCCGAAGGATCCCGGTGGGATGCGCTGAGCTCCCCCCCCCCCCTTAGTCTGTGCTCTGGGGATGGGGACAGGGACAGGGACAAGGCCACTCGTGTGCGGGCAGATGGCTCCTCCACAACCTCCTGAATCCCCTGGGAATGGGGATTTCTCCCCTTTGGAAACGCCGGCAGAGCAGCGGGTGCGGTGCCGGTGCCGGCAGCAGAACCCCACACCTCAAACCCCAACGTTTGTCCTCAAATCCGGAGCCTCGCTCCCTGCTCCTCGGGAAATCGATGCCGGGGAAGGGAAGCTGCGGCCCCGAGGGTTTCTCAGCCTTCAGCTGCTGCCGGAGGATTCCCCAGGGAATGCTCCGGGAATGGCTGAGACGCGGAGGAGCGGTCCCGGTTCTCGTTAATCACCGCGGATCAAAGGCTCCCGGAGCCCTTTCTGGGTTAAAATGGCGGCGGTCCCGGGGGATGCTGCAGCGGGGCCCGGCCCGTGGCACCGCCCCGCCAGGGAGGGTATTTTTGGCAGCTCTTACAACCGAGGTTTTGCTGAAAAAAAAACCCTAAGCCGCTTAAGGCGGCTGCGCGCTCCGCCACCCCCTCCTCTCCTCTCCTCCCCGCTCCTCCGGGGCCGTTCCCGGTGTCCTTTGTCCCCTCCCGGTGTCCTTTGTCCCCTCCCGGGAAGCCGAGGGCCAAGGGAGGTGATGCCGAGCTCCGCCGGGGGTGAGGAGGAGGAGGAGGGAGGCAGCAGCTCCCGGCAGGCAGCCCCAGCCCCGGATTTCTCCAGCTTTGTGCTGTGCCCAGAGAGGCAGCAGCAGGGAGGGTGCCTCGGGGACACCCCCACGCCGGGACACTCCTCGTGTTTATCTCCCTCGGAGCACACAGGATGAAATTCTCCTTCCCCCGGGTCTCTCGGGAAACACCAAGCAGGACCGGGAGGTTTCTCCCGGCTGTGCAGCCTCAGCTGGGCTGAGAGCAGCTCCTCCAGGTGCCCCGGGAGCAGGCCAGGAGCTGAGGTTTGCTTCCCAACTCTTTTTTTCCCCCCCCCCAATCTCACCACTTGATGAAGATCATCCCGGCCAGCAGGGTGTAACCCAACACCAGGAAGAGAACCTTCAAGAGCCGATTGTTCTTGTCCTCCAGCTCCTTGGCCAGGATCTCGAAGAAGGTGACGAACAAGAAGGTGCCTCCCGCCAGGCCTTGCAGGAGGAGGGAGATGATGCTGCTGGCTGAGTTTTGGGTGCTCTCGATCCCCATCCCGATGCTGATGCCCAGAGGGATCATCAGGCTGACAGCCAGGGCCAGTTTCACAGCGTCCTTGATGGGCAGGGAGGCTTTGGCCATGCTGATGCCCAGAGCCACGGCCACCAGCGTCTCGTGGACGGCGACTCCCAGGAACAAGCTGAGGATTTTGTCACCTTCCTCCTGCAAGCCCAGGGCCAGCCCCTCGAAGATGGAATGTGTGCAGAGAGCAAAAACCAACCCCAGGAGGCGGAGGGGGCCGGAATGGGAAAGCTCCTGGATGCTGAGGCCGTGGGAGTGGGGGCTGTGGTCGGAGTAGAGGGGACGTCCCCGGGCAGAGGCAATGAAGGGGCTCTCGTACTCGGAGTCACTTCCAACATCTGAGCCAGCATTGAAGGTCTCCAGGTCAATGAAGGAAGGTTTGTCCTTCTGGAAGGTCAGGACGAGCTGTTCCACGAAGACTGTCAGGAAGAAACCAACCACCATGATGGTCTCGGCCACCGGGTAATCCGTGGTCGTGTTGCCCTGCTTGAGGACTTCACTGAGCTGGAAAAGGAGGAAAGGATCCGTAGGGAATCACTCCCTGGAGTCCCTCTGAAGGGAAGTGACTCCTCTTTGTGTTCACACAGCTCTGAAAATGCACTGCATGGAGCTGTGATGCTGATTGTTACAGAGTGAGAGACAGGGCAGCCCTCTCTCTGCCTTCCAGCAGAAGGTTGGGGGCTGTCTGGAAGGGTTTGAAACACACCCAAACATCAGGAGCTTGGAGAAATCCCCCAGAAATCCCCATCCAGAAATCCCCCAGTTACCCCAGCTGGACAGTCACCAGTAACCAAACTGGCACTGGGCACCACACAAACTGGCACTGGGCACCACACAAACTGGCACTGGGCACCACACAAACTGGCACTGGGCACCACACAAACTGGCACTGGGCACAGCACAGCCCCTTCTGAGGAGGCTCCACGGGCAAGATGGGGACCCCCCCCCCAGTTCCATGAGCCCCTGGTTGCCCAGAGGAGCTGTGGCTGCCCCATCCCTGGAGGTGTTTGAGGTCAGAGGGGGCTCAGAGCCCCCTGGGCTGGTGGGAGGGGTCCCTGCCCACTGGGTGATGGTCTTCAAAGGTCCCTCCCAACCCAAACCTCTCTCTGCTGATAAAACCCCCTCAGGGACAGAGCTCTGGGGGCCTGGGGAAGGTGGCCATTACCTTCTCCCTGACAGCAGGCAGCAGGGTGTTGAAGCAGGTGGCCAGGAAGACCCCTCCTCCAAAGGAATTGCAGAGGGCCAGGACCTTCCTGGAGCTGTGAGCCTTCTCATAATCAGCATCAATGATCCTGACAGGCAGGAGGGACCCGGCCAGCATCAGGACACAGATGCCCAGCAGGCACAGCACTTTGGCCACCACGATCTTCATGGTGCTTCCTGGGCTGAGAACCTGTGGGAGAAAAAAAAAAAAAAAAAAAAAACTCACAAAAAAGGGAGATTTTGGGTTTTTTAAAGAGAAAAAAAAAAAGTGGGATGCGAGGCAGTGGCCTTTGTCGGGTTCCCCTCCAAGGTTCTGGGGAGGTTTTGGGTTGGGTTCACTCCTGAGTGGTTCCCTGAGGCTCTGTCACCACGGGGGGGTCACAGCTGGGTGTCTGCTCCATGCCAGGAGGTGGTGGGAGCTTGGATGCCTTGGATCTGGAAAGGGAAACCCTGCAGACATCCCCTGGCAGGTTCCCCCGTGCCAGAGGGGGAAACAGAGGAGGAGGAGGCAGAGGTTGTTCCAAAAAAAGAGGAAAATGGAGGGGTTGGAGTTGTCTGAGCCCCCAAAATTGGCTTAATTTGAGATGTGAGAGGTTACAGGCAGCAGCACTGAGCCTTGTTTCCAAAAACCATTTTACCAAACAAGAAAGTCAAACCCATTTATAAAAGCAGAGCCACGTGCCCAGCTCCCTCCACTCCTGACACCACCAAAAATCCCAGGATTTTGCTTCCCACTGCCCCCCAGCTGAGCTGGGAACTCCCACCAGGGCCACCCCAACGAGGTTCTGCTGGAGGTCACCTCCAGACAGCCCCCAACAAGCCCCCAGCAGGGTGGGGAACTCACCCAGAACATTTCCAGAACATCCCCACCAGCCCCCTCCCCTCCTGTGATGGACAAGGTAAAAAATTGGATACCTGCTTGCTGGAGCAGCAAATTAATTTGAATCTAAAAAGATTCCTGAGGCTAAAAAAACCTCCCCGGGGGGCTGCCAGCATTAATCACTGTCAGCAGCTCTGCACAGCAGGCTGGAGTTGGTAAAAAGGGAGCAGGGAGAACTCTGCTGGGGCAGGGGGGGGGGGGTTTGGAGCCTTTCTGCAGTTCTGTGCTCGGTGCCAGCAGGAGGAGAAGGGTTTGGACTCCCCCGAGGTGCTGGAGTCAACTCCTTCAGGAAAAAACCTGAGCAAGGAGCCCTTGGGATCAGGAGAGCTGGGAAGGCAGCACCTCCCTGTGCCAGGCAGCCAGGGAGCTGCCAGGGCAGCAGAGAGGAAGAAAAAAACCTCCTGTTTCCAGGCTTCTCCCCTCCTCTGGCACAGATCTGCTCGTTACTCACAAATCCAACCTCCCCCCGAATTTATTTTTTTTTTTTATTAAGCAGTAAAGCCTCCAGCTCCCCCTTTGTGCCCCTGGGGCAGAGTTGGGCTTGGGGAAAAAGGAAGCAGGAAGAAGAAATACCTCGAGTTTCTCCTCTCCTCTCCTCCAGGTCTCCAGGAACCGGCACCACCCCCGCCCGGATTCTGTCAGCAACCTAAAAACATCGGTAAAATCAACAATTAACTCAGGCCGGGCCCTGCTGAGCTTCGCAGCCCTCAGGGGAAGGTTGAAGCAGTGGAAAACATGAGGCAGAGCCGTGAAAAACACCGGTTTACAGCGGCCAACCCTCTGCGGAAGCAAAGAAAAAAAATAAATAAATTAAAAAAAGGGGTTTTCCTCCTGCACGATGCTTTAAATCTCAGGATTTCCCCTCAAAAGCCAACGCTCCCCACGCCCCCCAGCTGAGCGGAGCTGGGGCTGGATCTGTCCCCCTGCCCTACCCTGGGGGGGGCAGGGAGCACCCCAGGAGGGGTAAAACCGAGGAGAGGAGGTGGGGGGGGGGGATAAAAAGGCCTCCCGGAGGGGGCTCCGCAGCTCGGCCGGGGCCCCAACCCCTCAGAGCGGGGACCCCGCACCCCCAAACGCCGCCAGCCCTCCCGTTACCTCAGGAAGAGCCCCCCCCGCCCCTCCCCTCCCCGCCATTACCTCAGGAAGCCGCCCCCGGGCCCCCCTCACCCCAATGGCCGCCCCCGTTGCCACGGTAACCGCCCCCTCCCCGCGCTTCCGGCTTCCGCACGCAGCCCCGGCCGCTCCTCCAGTAGCGCCCGCCCACGACGCTTTCTCATTGGGCGAGGTGAGAAGAGCTGCGAGCTCATTGGCTGCCGCGCCCGCCCGTCGTCACGGCCACGCCTCCCCACCCGTGCGCCGCCCAATGGCGCCCGCCTGAAACACTGAGCGCGGCGGAGAGGCCCGGGGTTAAACAGCTACAGAGCGGGCCCTGCGGGGCTGGAAAGACTTTAAAAATAAAATAAAATAAAATAAATGCGTTTTTAAGGCTGCCGTCAGCGTACTCCTTCTCCATCGGGTCTCCTCCTCCCTCAGGTCCAGCCACAGCCCTGCAAAGCCAGGAGCAGCTTGAAGGCATCAAAGCAAAGATAAAGAAAAAGCATCAAAATAATCCCAAAAAATGATTCCCAAGGAGAAATCCCTGTGTTTTCCTCCTTCGGGACAATTCCTGAGCTTTTCCTTTCCACGCTGTCCTACAGGCTGGAACCTCTCCTTTTAGAACAGGATATCTACAATTTTTTTTAGGTTGCAAAAAAACAGCTGGAGAAAAAGGAAAGAAGTTCTTGAAATCCCAGGAGCATTCCAGCAAGAACTGAAAAACCTGGGAGAGGAGGAAAAAATCCCATCTGGAGGTTTTGCCTCACCCCAAGGGAGCAGAGCCCTGACCCCCCCCCAAGCCCTGGGTCTGCAGGCAAGAGGGAAAAGCAATAAAGTGTCCAAATATTTTATTCTTCACAAGTTACATTAACCACAGATTACTTCATGGAGCATTTACAAATTATTATTATTTTTTTCTTTTTTTTAATATTCATTTTCAGACCCACCTGCTCACTCACACCCAGCTCTCCTCAAAGGGTCTTTTCCACCCTCAGCAGGGTGCAAACAGAACCCCCCCCCCCAAAACCCCCACGTTAAAAACAACTCAGAGAGGGAGCTAAAAACCCCTGTTCTCAGCCCAAACCTCCTGGGGGGAGCAGCTGGGAGAGCAGAGAGGAGGGGGCTGCAGGTGGATGGAGCTTTTCCTCCCCCAGGAGTGAATCCTGCTGGGATTCCTGGGGATCCAGAGCAGGGGTTTGAGCCCCTCTGCTCCCCCCCAACCATTCCACAGGCAACCAGGTTGGTTATTTACATGCATAAAAGACATTAAAAAAAAATTAACAAACAAACAAACCCCCAAAAAAATCCTTTTTTTTTTTTTTTTTAAACATCCCCAGCCCCCGGATCTTGCTGTCCCAACCTGATTTATTTCACAGTTTGGATCATTCCCAAGACAGATCCATGATTATTACTGCACAAGGGATCAAGTTTTGCCAGGCAGGATGGAAGCCCAAGGAGAAGCAGCCCTGGAAATGCTCTGCCTGGGCAAACACCCCCCTTGCACCTCAACCACCAACCTCCTGGCTGGGATAAAGCCAGGAAAAATCCCCTTCTGGGGAGGCAAAAAGGTCCTGGGAGCTCCAGAGTGACCAAAACCCCACTGGGAGGGAGATGAAACAGGGGTCAGGGCACCAACACTTCTCTGAAGTGGCTGGGGGGATGGAGCAGAGGTCCTGGAGTGAGGAGCATTTCCTTCTCCCAGAAAAAAGGGGTTAAAAAAAAAATTCCCCAAGTAGGCAAGATGATAGAAATGTAACAGTGTGGGTAAATTTTCTGAGTCTCTTTAGAAAGACTGAGGGTGCTGGCTTGTGTTCAGCTTGCTGGATCTTCCAGAAGAGAGAGAGAGGAAAAAAAAATAAAATAAAATAAAAATAAAAAGACTAATGGGAAGGCTGAGGGATGAAGAGTGGGGAAGGGAAGTGTGAAGCTGTCTTTAACACGCAGGGCAGAGAAAGTGGTTGGGTTTTCCATTCTTTTTTTTTTTTCCCTCCCTCCCCTCCCCTCCCCCCCATCTCTTGGACACTTCCAAAACTCAAGAAATGGCAACACGCACATGGCTTCCAGTTTGTAAAGCAAAGAACAGGGGTCCCAGGGACTGCACTGCAGAGACAGGGAGACAAGAGTTGCAAATTCAATCTTTCAGACCAGAAATTGTCCCTTCCAACCCCCCCTGAAACACAGAAAAGGGGTTTGGCAGCCCTGAGAGGGGAAAAACTCTCCCTCCCTGCTCCTCAGGGCTGAGCCCTGGAGCAGAGAGACCCCAACCTGCATGGGAGGGACCCCCCCCAAATTGCTCCAGTGAAAACAGCAGGAAGATTTTTGCAGGCAAAGAGCTGGATTCCCAGGAATTCCTCACCTGGAGGGCTCATTCCTGCTGATCCTCATTGCTGGCACTTGGAGTTCGACTCCTGATCTGGCTCCGGAGCTGCTCTATAAGTTCTGGGTTCTGCTGCTGCATCTGCTGAGCAAACTGCTGGCCCCTGGAGGAGAAAAAAAAGGAGCCAAAGCCCCCCCCTGAGTGTCTCTGCCCTGCAGGCAGCCTGGGGGCCAGGAAATCCCCCACAGCCCCTCCTCAGAACCCCACAGCCCCCTCCCCAGAAGAGGCAGCACCACACCCACAGGCTGAGCCTTGCTCAGCATCAAATTCTGGTCGTTTTTCTGTTCATTTTTCAGCTTCATTTTTCTGTTCATTTTCCACGTTCACTTTTCTGCTCGTTTTCCAGGTTTATTTCACCCTCCCTCCCACCCCAAAAATCCAAGCCCTGCCTGCAGCAACCCCCCAGCTCTACTCACGCCTGGATAAGGCTGGCGAGGTCGTTGGTGGAGGGGGTGGTGCCCGTGGCCCCCATGGCATTGTGACCCCCAGAAATCATCCCTGACATCCTGCAGGAAGAGGAAAGCAAAGCTCAGAGCAGGAAAAAAAACCAAGCAGACACAGAGGAGTTGCTGGGTTTGGGCTGGGAGGGCAGTGGGAGCAGGGAGTTATCCCCACGGGAAGAGATTTTCCTTTCAGGAGCAGCCCCAGCACTGACCCAAAGTGCAGAAATTTTTATGATCTTGTCAGTTACTTCATTCCCAGAGATTTCCCCCCTCTTCTGAGTGCAAGCCCCACGTTCCCAGGACCTCAGCTGGAAGCAGGAGATGGAAACATTGGCCAAGATGCAGCCCGTGAGCCAAGCTGCCTGTAAAGAGCCCACCAGCAGCTCCTCTGCCTCTCTGGGCTCTGCCAGGGTACTCAAAATTTTATCTTTATTCATTTTATAACTTTATTTTTCATTCATTTCACTTTATGATCACCCAAGCATCTCACAGTCATCGGGGGGAATTGATCCACATTAACCCCAAGGCACAAAGAATGGGAATTTATCCTGGCTGAGCTGGGAGAACCTGACTCCAGCACCCCACAACCCAAAAGTGTCCCCAAAAAACTTCCCAGTCCCAGTGCCACAGCCCCTCCTGCCAACGTTTTGACCAAGCTCCCTCTTCAGGGCTCAAAATAAACACCAGCTCAAGTGACAGGGCTGGTTTGGAGCCTGCCCACCCTGCACCTTCTCCCTCCCACCACCACCACACCTCCTGCAAACACTGGAAACCACCCAGAACCTCAAACAATTCACAGAGAAAAACCAAAGATGCAACTTACAGCTGCTGTACTTGGGGGTTGTTCATTAGGTTAGAGGCCTGGTTAAAGAGGGGGAGAAAAAAAAAAATAAAATAAAATTATTACACCCTGTTCTGTCAGCAGTGACTGGGGAGAGGTGCAGAGGTTGTGCCATTCAGCCACACACAAAGCAAAGGCAGAAAGGCTTGGAAACAGCTCAACAGGACAAAAATAGCTGAGAGAAGCAGAGTGTCACACACAGGCACCCAGCACATGGCAGGGGGAAACCTGTAAAGAAATCTCTGGCTTTTTATTTGACCTTCATGAAGCAGCAGCAGCAGAATTTCCTCCCGGGACACCCAGGCAGGAAACAAAAAAAACCCCAAATCTGCCCCAGAGGAGCTCCCTGTGCCACAGACTGCTGGATCCCATCCCAAACAGCCCATGGGCTGGGATTTGGGGTCACATTTACCATGCTCATGAAGCCAGGGTTGTTCAGCAAGCCTGCCAAGTCGAAGCCTCCCGGGCCACCCGTCTGTGGGGACAAAAAAAAAAAAACAAAAACAAAAAAAGGACAGAGAAATGATGTCCCCTCCCTTTCTGGTGTCACTTACAAGGAGCTCTAACACTTTATTCCCAGGGTTATCAGAATTTCCCTTTCAATCCTGACAAACTCTGCCTGGGTCCAGCTGGGAAGCTCCCTCACAGCCCCAGGGGAGGAGGCTGAGGGAGTCAGAGGTGACTTGGGGGTCAGGCTCTCACCAGCTGAGCCCCCCCCACCACCAACAAATTAACAACCAATTAACCCCCCTGCCACATTAAAGGCATCCAGCCCACTCCTGGTCTCTGGAAAATTAAAACCCCCTTCCAAATGATAGAGATGTCTCTGCACTGAGCATGGCAGCAGAGCACTCACCAGCTTTCTGGCTAGGAAAGCTCCCAGGTTTCTTTTAAGAAGGGAAAAAAAAATCTTTTTTTTTTTAAGAAAAAAAAAAAAGTAGCAGCTCTTTTGGTACTGCTAACAGGAAAAAAAAAAAAGGCTGAATTCTAGGAGCAGTGACTTTAATTAAAAAAGGTGCTTAAGGCAAAAGTTTTCAACACCCTCCTCCTCAGCTCTCCCAGGAGCCCAAGGTGTCAGAGGGGCTGCTCCCTGCACCTCTCCTCCCCTCAGATTTGTATTTATTCTCATCACAACCTGCACTCCCTGCAGCCCAGAGCCCTTTTTTTGTGCTACCCCCCCCTCAGATAATGAGCATTCACTTCAGAACTCACTGGGCTGGGAGTCTCCATTTTCTGCTCAGCAATTTTCAGGTTGGATTTGTAGGTTTCGTTGTCTGGATCCAGCTCCAGAGCTTTTTTGTAGTAAACAACAGCTTCTGTGTGTTTGTTTAAACTGGAGAGGGCCAAGCTAGGCAGGTGGAAACAAAAAATAAAAATAAAAATAAATTAAAAGAAGCCACAGAGTTAGAGAAGCCCTTGGAGCTTTCCTGCCACTCCTCCAGCAGAGCTGCCACCCCAGGGAGCTCCACACTGCCAGGAGGGGCTGTGAGATGAAAATCCCAGGAGAAATTCCATGTTCTGACTTACCCCATCCTGCCATAAGCTTTGCTGTAGTTTGGATCAATGCCAATGGCTCTTTCACAGTCTCTCACTGCCCCAGCATAATTTCCTAGTTTACTGTAGGCAGCAGCTCTGGAGAGGATGGAGAAAGAGGAGGAAAAAAAGCTTTTATCAGCTGGAAAATGCTGAGCAAGGTCACCCCCGAGGCCTTTCCCAGAGTCTCCTCTTATCAAAGGGAAAAAAAAAAAAAAAAATGATTTTTTGACATAAATCCAGGCCAGGCAGCTGCTGCCCAAACCCCCCCAGGCTCTCCCCCTGCATGCTCAGAGCCCCCTGATCTCTCAAAATGCTCCATCCACCTCCCCACACAAAAAAGAGGGAAAAAAAATGTTTTGGAGGCTCCTTCAATCCTCATTCTGACAGGAAACTGCCCAAATCCTCAGGGGATTGACCCTCCCCCAGCTCAAAGCATCACTTTTTAGTTGATTTATTTGGTGCCCCCCCTCAGGAAGCCCCTCCCCAGGTCAGCAGAATGTGTGCACCTCATTTTTACCCCTGCTCAGCAGAAAACCCAACCAAACCCTGATCCCAAGCCTGATTTATTTAACAGTTGCCTTAAAAGAACTTCTCAAACTGAAAAAAAAAAAAAAAAAGAGGAAATTCAAACTGAAAAAAAAATAGAGAAAATTCACTTGCACACACTCCAAGCTCTCTCATCCTCAGTAAGGAGCCTCCCTTCTTTTTATCACCACCTCAGCCTCTCAAACCCAGGCTCCCAACCTCACTTGGAGGTAATTAGATGAGAGAAAACCATTTCTTGGCATCCTCACCTCTCCTCAAGTGCCTGATAGAGTTTGGTTTCCACACCCACATCCTATCTGGGGATGCCAGGGCAGGGAACTGGCAGGAGGCACAGGGAAGGCTCTGAGTGGAGCTTTGAAACCACCCCCAAAGTGCAGGAAACACAAGGAGCAGCCCAGAGAATGGATGGAAAGAGGGAAAAGAAAGGAAAGAGGGAAAAGAAAGGAAAGAGGGAAAAGAAAGGAAAGAGGGAAAAGAAAGGAAAGAGGGAAAAGAAAGGAAAGAGGGAAAAGAAAGGAAAGAGGGAAAAGAAAGGAAAGAGGGAAAAGAAAGGAAAGAGGGAAAAGAAAGGAAAGAGGGAAAAGAAAGGAAAGAGGGAAAAGAAAGGAAAGAGGGAAAAGAAAGGAAAGAGGGAAAAGAAAGGAAAGAGGGAAAAGAAAGGAAAGAGGGAAAAGAAAGGAAAGAGGGAAAAGAAAGGAAAGAGGGAAAAGAAAGGAAAGAGGGAAAAGAAAGGAAAGAGGGAAAAGAAAGGAAAGAGGGAAAAGAAAGGAAAGAGGGAAAAGAAAGGAAAGAGGGAAAAGAAAGGAAAGAGGGAAAAGAAAGGAAAGAGGGAAAAGAAAGGAAAGAGGGAAAAGAAAGGAAAGAGGGAAAAGAAAGGAAAGAGGGAAAGAAAGGAAAAGGGGAGAAAGGGGTGGAGAAAGGTCCTGGGTACCTGTTGCAAAAATAGACAGCATTGGATGGATTTAACTCAATTGCTTTTCCATAGAAGGACACAGCAGCTTCAAAGTTTTCTGCCTTCATTTGTTCATTTCCTGAAGAGGTGGTGGAGAAAAAGCTCATTATTAACAAGTGAAAAAAAACGGGGACAAAGAGCAGTGAGAGGCCAGGAGCCACGTTCCACTTCAGAAACTGGAACAGGAGAGAGAACTCAGCTGCCTGCAGCTCACTGGGCAACCCAACTGCCAGCAGGGACCTGGGGAGCAGCAATTCCTGACCCTGGAACCCCAAAAATCACAAAATCACAGAACTGGTTGGGTTGGAAGGGACCTCAGAGCTCATCAAGTCCAACCCTTGCTCCACTCCCCCCGTGGTTCCCAGCCCATGGCACTGAGTGCCACATCCAGGCTCTTTGGAAATATCTCCAGGGATGGAGAATCCACCCCTTCCCTGGGCAGCCCATCCCAATGGCTGAGCACCCTCTCCAGAAAGAAATTCTTTCTCATGTCCAACCTAAACCTCCCCTGGCACAACTTGAGACCTCTTGTGCCCTCTTGTCTTGCTGAGAGTTGCCTGGGAAAAGAGCCCAACCCCCCCCTGGCTCCAACCTCCTTTCAGGGAGTTGGAGAGAGTGATGAGGTCTCCCCTGAGCCTCCTCTTCTCCAGCCTCAACACCCCCAGCTCCCTCAGCCTCTCCTCACAGGATCTGTGCTGGATCCCTTCCCCAGCCCAGTTGCCTCCTTTGGGCCTCAATCTCCTTCCTGAATTTTGGGGCCCAGAACTGGACTCAGGACTCAAGCTGTGGCCTCCCCAGGGGCAGAATCCCTTCCCTGGACCTGCTGGCCACACTCTTCCTCTTCCAGGATGCCCTTGGGATTCTTGGCCACACTGCTGGCTCCTCTTCAGCTTCCTGGCAATCCCAGGTCCCTTTCTGCCCCTCTGTGCCCCATGGAGCTCCCCAGGGGGTTGTTGTGGCCAAAGTGCAGCACTTGGAATGTTGAACCTCATCCCATTGGGGCTAAACCTGACTCCAACCAGGATCCAGGGAGTTGGAGAGAGTGATGAGGCCTCCCCTGAGCCTCCTCTTCTCCAGCCTCAACACCCCCAGCTCCCTCAGCCCTTCCTCACAGGACTTGTGCTGGATCCCTTCCCACCCTCCTTGCTCTTCTCTGGACCTGCTCCAGCACCTCAATCTCCTTCCTGAGCTGAGGGGCCCAGAACTGGACCCAGGACTCAAGCTGTGGCCTCACAGAATCCCCTCAGGAGGTGCTGAGGCCTCCCCAGAGCAGCCCCCTGCTCTGTGCTGGCTCAGAGGAAGCTCTTGAAAAATAAAAAAGGTGACAGAGGCAGAGGAAACGCTCTGAGGCAGCAAAATTCTGCCAAGCTCCCCCCCTTTTTTCCCAACCCAAGCATTCCCCAGCCCTCCTCCCTCCTCCTGGCTCCCCCAAAGCTCCTCACCTTCAGTCTTCAGCTTTTCAGCCTCAGCTACATCATCTTCTGAGGGGGTGACAGGCTCTGAGTTTGTTCTGCTGTGCTCAGGCTCCTGCCAAGGAAAAGGAGATGAGGATTCCCACAGGGATGTCCCCAATCCCAAACCTTTTCCCTCCCCCAGCAGTTTCTTGCTTTGGCTGCTCCAGTGGGAACTTTTTTTTTTTTTTTAGGGCTCTCACTCACCTTTCCTACAGCAGCTTCAAAGATTTCGGGCAGAGTCTGGGACACAGCCAGGCCTTGGTCTTCCAGGGAGACCCCAAAAGCTGTTTCCAGGCACTGGATGGCCACTGGGGGGAAAAAAAGAGGCAGAAAAATCAACATTGCCCCCTAAAAATAGAAATACTGAGCCTCCCCCACAACACTTCTGTTGTTTTCACCACACCTTTTCTCTTTTCCCCATTTTCACACCCCCTTTTCTTTTTTTTTCCCCCATTTTCACACCCCCTTTTCTTTTTTTTCCCCCCATTTTCACACCCCCTTTCTTTTCTTTTTTTCCCCCCATTTTCACACCCCCTTTCTTTTCTTTTTTCCCCCCATTTTCACACCCCCTTTCTTTTCTTTTTTCCCCCCATTTTCACACCCCCTTTCTTTTCTTTTTTCCCCCCATTTTCACACCCCCTTTCTTTTCTTTTTTCCCCCCATTTTCACACCCCCTTTCTTTCTTTTTTCCCCCCATTTTCACACCCCCTTTCTTTCTTTTTCCCCCCATTTTCACACCCCCTTTCTTTTCTTTTTTCCTCCCCATTTTCACACCCCCTTTCTTTTCTTTTTCCCCCATTTTCACACCCCCTTTCTTTTCTTTTTCCCCCATTTTCACACCCCCTTTCTTTTCTTTTTTCCCCCATTTTCACACCCCCTTTCTTTTCTTTTTTCCCCCATTTTCACACCCCCTTTCTTTTCTTTTTTCCCA
>NC_092450.1:1223182-1275682 GCF_036169615.1 Heliangelus exortis
TGGAAAACCAGGGAGCATCCCCAGGCTGTGTGGATCTGCTCCCCACACGTGTTCCTCTGCCCCAGGCTCCTGCGTGCTGCCCTCCTGCCCTCAAACACCTCTGTGGCATCAGGATGCAGGTGAGGGGCTCTGAGCACCTGGACATCCAGGGGCCCTACGTGATCGTTTGCAACCACCAAGCATCCCTTGACCTCCTGGGTATGTGGAAGGGTGAGGGGAGCGGGGCCATGGCTGCAGGGGGGCACCTGGGGGGCCCAGTGAGGCCGGCACTGGGTTTGTACTGGGCAGTGTGGTCAGCATGGGGCAGAAGGATGATGGGCATGCTGGGACCACTGGAGGTGATGCTGGGAGGCTGCTGGTTGGTTCTGGGTGTCCCTGAGCAGGGATCAATCCTCTTCTCCTCTTCTCTTCTCTTCTCTTTTCTCTTCTCTTCTCTTCTCTTTTCTCTTCTCTTCTCTTCTCTTCTCTTCTCTTCTCTTCTCTTCTCTTCTCTTCTCTTTCTCTTCTCTTCTCTTCTCTTCTCTTCTCTTCTCTCTCTTCTCTTCTCTTCCTCGCTCCTCCTCTCTCCTCTCCTCTCCTCCTCCTCTCCTCTCCTCTCCTCTCCTCTCCTCTCCTCTCTCTCCTCTCCTCTCCTCTCCTCTCCTCTTCCTCTCCTCTCTCTCCTCTCCTCTCTCTCTCCTCTCCTCTCTTCCTCTTCTCCTTTTTCTCCTCTCCTTTCCATCCAGGAATGGTGAATTCATCCCTGACCGTGTGTGCCCATTGCAAGAAGAGCTGCTGTACCTGGGCACCGTGGGCTGGCCTGCTGGCTCAGTGGCATCATCTTCATCGACAGGAACAGGAGGGACAAAGCCATCCAGGTCATGTCCCAGACTGCCAGGACCATGTGGAGTGAAAACGTGAGGAGGGGGCTGGCAGGGGGTGAGGACCCCAGGGGGGTGCAGGGGGGATTGACACCGGGGGTCCCAGGGGGCTCTGTGCTGATGTCCCTCCCTGTCCCCTGCAGCTCCGGGTGCTGATTTTCCCTGAAGGCACCAGGAATCAGGGCAGATCCATGCTGCCCTTCAAACTTGGGGCTTTCCACCTGGCTGTGCAGGCTCAGGTAAGGGGCCCTCACCCACCCCTCACCCAGGGGCTCTGGGGGTCTGCAGTCCCCAGGGACAGGGCCCCTGCTCTCCCCCAGGAGGGGATGGGGATGGGGATACTGAAATCTGGAGTCCCAGCTGCATGGAGGAGGGACACCCCTGATGCTCCATCTCCCACAGGTTCCCATTGTCCCCGTCGTGTTCTCTCCGTACTGGGATTTCTTCAGCTCCAAAGAAAAGAAATTCACCTCAGGTAAGAGCTGGACAGGGAGCTCCATCCCTGGGGATGATGGGGATGGGGATGGAGGTGGGGATGAAGCTCGGAGGTCTCTGTGGGAGGCAGCTGGTGGGAAGAGCTGGTTCCTGGGGGCTCTAACAGCATCCCTGACCTTCTCTCTCCAGGGACGTGCACCATCCGAGTCCTCCCCAAGGTAGAAACCCAAGGCCTGAGCCCAAAGGACGTCCGCAGGCTGACAGACACCGTGCGCCAGGCCATGGCCGATGCCATCGCTGAGATGTCCCCAAATTCCCCTGGGGAGCAGCAGGACAAGCAGCCCCCACTCCAGAGCTGGGCTGGTGCTGGGCAGGGCCCGGGCAGACTGGAGCCTGAGGGGGACACGGCCAGGACCAGAAATTAGGCAGAGCCCCACGGGGACACGGAGGAGGTGGCAGAGGCAGAGGTCGGGTCACCCTGTCCCCCTGTCCAGGCAGACCTGCCACGGCCTTGGCAAGGTGCAAGGGGGGGAGGCAGAGGGGAGGGGACCCTGAAACCCAGGCGAGGTGTCCCCAGAGCCCCATGGCTGTGACTGTGACCCCACCAGGGGCCGGGTCCAGCGTGGGGGCAGCAGGAGGTCCAGGGGAGGTCCCACCCCGTGGGAAGGGACTCGCTCATCCTGGGTGCTGAGCCAGGAGGTGAGGGTGCAAGATTAAATTCTCTGTACCTGGAGGGGTGTGTGGTGTCTGGATGAGCTGAGGGGGCTGAGGGGACATGGGGAGGGGGGTTCCATCTCAGGGTGTTTGGGTCCCAAGGACACCCTGGGTGCAGCACCCTGGATGGTTTGAGGAGCAGAGGGCAGGGGCAGGGACCCCCCCAAGAGCCCCCCAGCCTGAGGGCATGGACTGGAGCACTGGGACGTGGTGTGGGGTCCCTGCTCCCCTCCAGGAGTGAGGTGTCCCCTCCCCATAGGCAATGAACACATCCCACTCCTGGGCATGGCAGCTCTGGTGTCCCCAGGGTGACACTGGTGACAGCCATGGCCTCCTGCCCTCCTTGGAAGGTCCATCCAGCCCCTGCCCACTGCCAGAACCAGACTGGGGCAACTGGGAGGGGGCTTGGGGTCCATCCTGGGTGGGCAATGAGTCAGTTGAAGGGTGGAAGGACACAGAGCACCTGGAGCATCTGCAACCCCCCCAGCACTGCCTGGGGAGGCAGGGAACACCCCCTGCTCCCAAACCCACACCCTCTGCCCCCCAAATTCACCCTCCCTGCTCCCAAATCCACATCCCTGCTCCCAAATCACACCCCCTGCCCCCAAATCCACACCCCCTGCTCCCAAATCCACATCCCTGCCCCCAAATCCACACCCCCTGCCCCCAAACCCACACCCCCTGCCCCCCAAATCCACATCCCTGCTCCCAATCCACACCCCCTGCTCCCAAACCCACATCCCTGCCCCCCAAATCCACACCCCCTGCCCCCAAATCCACCTCCCCATGGCCACCTCCCCACAGGAGCTCACAGGAGCTCAGTGTGCCCAATGACCTGAGCTCCCTGGCACATGGAATTGTCCCCAGGATGCCCTGGGGGGACACTGACCCATGTCCTATCCTGAGCTGGCCTTGGGGCCATGCTCCTGGCTCGTGTCTGTGGATGGGGCCACATCCAGCAACACCCCAGGAGTGGGGACAGGAGGAGTGGGGACAGAGGTGTGGTGATCCAAGGGGACAGCACCATCCATGGCTGCCTCCACCTCCCCCATGTCCCCAAAGGGCAGGGACAGAGCCCCAGGGCAGGGGTTGTGCTCAGGACACTGTGGCTGTGCTGGGGCTGCCTCAGTTTCCCCAAATTCCCAGCAGGACACAGAAGCAGCTCAGCCCATGCCCTGGTCCAGCTCCCAGGAGCAGCAGATGGAGCTGGCAGGACAACCCGACACCACCCTGCTCCTGTGTCCAAGGCTGAGCTGATGAAACTGGAAGCAACTGGGCCAAAACTGGGTACACTGGGACAGCCTGAGCTCCGTGCTCAGCCCCAGCTGCTGCTGTTTGGCTGCACCTGGAAGAGTTGGCAGCAAATCCTGAGAACCCCCCACCCCCTCCCTGCCTGCCCCTTGGTGTTCTCCTGCTTCCAGCTCATTCCTGCTCCCTCCTGCCACCACTTCCCAGCAAACCCGTGGGGAGGTGGCTCCTGCCCCCCCCTCCTCCCTGCTTTGGAACCTCTGTCACCTACGGGAACCTCTCCTCAAATTGCAAAAATCCATCAGGGCTGTTACCCCAGGAGCTGCTGGGCAGAGAGCAAACATGGCCCTGCTCCAGCTGCTGATCCCTGCTGGATCCCTCTGCAAGGCCCTGCCCTCTGGATGGAGAAAGGGATGGATGGATGGATGGATGGATGGATGGATGGATGGATGGATGGATGGATGGATGGATGGAGGAATGGATGGATGGATGGATGGATGGAGGAATGGATGGATGGATGGATGGATGGATGGATGGAGGGATGGAGGGATGGAGGGATGGAGAGCAGAGCAGATGTGGGGCTACAGCAGCCCAGCACCTGGGGATGGAGGCTGGGGACACAAGACCCCCACCTGTCTGCTGTGTGTATGAGAGTGTCTGTCTGTGTCTGTCTGTCTGTGTCTCTCTGTATCTGTCTGCGTGTCTCTGTCTGTGTGTGTCTGTGTGTATCTGTCTGTCTGTGTCTGTGTGTCTGCGTGTCTGTCTGTGTCTCTGTGTGTGTGTCTGTGTCTGTCTGTGTGTCTGTGTCTGCCTGTGTGTGTCTGTGTCTGTCTGTGTCTCTCTGTGTGTGTCTGTGTCTGTCTGTGTGTGTCTGTGTCTGCCTGTGTGTGTCTGTGTCTGTCTGTGTCTCTCTGTGTGTGTCTGTGTCTGTATCTGTCTGTGTCTGTCTGTCTGTGTCTGTGTCTGTCTGTCTGTCTGTCTGTCTGTCTGTGTCTGTCTGTCTGTCCACGCCTGCTCAGCAGACACCGACTCTCAGCTCCGTGGCACCACGCAGTGGGAGATGACCCTTCCCATCCCGGTGATTTTTGGCCAGGGAGGAAACTCTTGGGCTGCTGGGCTGTCCCTGCCCATTCATGGCTTAAAACGGGAAGAGTGGAGATTGGGGTTGGATGACAGGGAGGAATCCTTTGGGGTGAGGGTGCTGAGCCCCTGGGTGCCCAGGTTGCCTCCAGAAGCTGTGGCTGCCCCATCCCTGGCAGTGTTGAAGGTTGGATGGGGCTTGGAGCCCCCTGGGCTGGTGGGAGGTGTCCCTGCCCATGGCAGGGGTGGCACTGGGGGGGCTTTGAGGTCCCTTCCAATCCATTCCATGACTCTTTGAGCATCGAGGCCTTGGCTCCAGGGACTGTCCTGGGATGGTGCTGCAGATGCAGCCCAGGTGTGAGCAGCTCCTGCTGAGCTGGAGAGTCCAGGGGAGCCCAGAAGCAGAGTGAGGGGGCTGGGAAAGGTGACCCTGCCCCTCAGTACGGGCTTCTGCTCTTCAAACTCTCCACGGGGGCTGTCCCAGGATGTCCCCTGTCCCCACACCTTGCACATCCCTTTGTCAGGGCCTGGCCCAGGCTGCCCAGGGCAGGGCTGGAGTCCCCATCATCCCTGGAGGGGTTTCAGACCCTGGAGATGTGGGGATGAGGGACATGGGGCAGGGGTGGCCTGGGCAGGGATGGGGGAAGGCTTGGACTCCAGGATCCTAAAGGGCTTCTCCAGCCCAACCATTCCATGACTCCATGAAACAGGAGGGCCCATCCCAGGGGGCACTGGGACCCCCAGCACTGTCCCAGGAGGTGCTGGCAGTGCTGGAGGGTTTGCTGCTTGGGGGACAGTGCCCCACTGCAGGGTGGATTTCCACCCCATGGAGAGCCCCTTCCCTCTGGATGAACCCACCACCCCTCCCTCCTCCATCCCTGTTTGCTTTTTCCATAAAGTTTCTCATTGTCTCCTTGGACAAAGACTTTGGGCACAGAGATGAGAAGGGAAGAGCAGGACTGGGGAAGGGGGAGAAGGTGACAGAGCTCCCCAGACCTGTCCTCCTCCTGTCCTAGAAGCTGTGAGAGCTGTGGGAGGCATCCAGCACCTTTCCCCTCAGGAATCCTTCCCCAGGGAGCTCTGCCCATGACGTGGGCTTCAGGGAGGAGGGAGGAGGAACCCCAACCCCATGGGTGCCACAGGGACCCACCCACTGCATCTGCTGAGGATGGAGCAACAGTGAGTGGGCAGCAGGGAAAGTGGGGTTGGCACCCATCAGGTCACCAGGCACCTGGATCAGGGACAAGTTCAGGCTCTGGCACTCCTGAGCAATCCCCTGGATCTATGGAAGTGAGG
The DNA here is from genome assembly GCF_036169615.1 of Heliangelus exortis. NCBI lineage: Eukaryota > Metazoa > Chordata > Aves > Apodiformes > Trochilidae > Heliangelus > Heliangelus exortis. The sequence continues at coordinate 1,228,816 of NC_092450.1, forward strand.
AAGCTGCTCAGATCATGGAATCCCAGAATGATTTGGGTTGGAAGGTCCCCCCAAAGGTCCCCCAGTCCCAGCCCTGCAGTATCAGGGACACCCTCACCCAGCTCAGGGTGCTCAGAGCCTCCTCAAGCCTCATCTTGAACATCTCCAGGGATGAGGCCCCAACCCCCTCCCTGGGCAGCCTGTGCCATTGTCCCACTGCCCTCCTGGGACACAACTTGTTCCTCACATCCAATCTCAAGCTGCTCTTCTCTTATTTAAAACCCTTCCCCCTCATCCCATCCCTCCAGGCCCTTGTCCCAAGTCCCTCCCCAGCTTTCCTGGAGCCCCTTCAGGCACTGGAAGGCAGCTCCAGCACAGTCCCCTCACCCCATCAAGGCACAGGACAGATCCTGGTGTAGCCTCAGACCAGGGTTTAATTCTGCTGTCACCAAGGAGATGCCCTGCAGCCCAATGCCACCTGCCTGCACCCACCTTGGTGACAAACACAGCCCAGGGATCTCTCCCCTGAGCCACAACCTCTGGGGACAGTGAGATCTGTTCTGGATGCTCAGACCATTCCCACAAGAGAACCAGGAGGGGTGAGAGACCTTGAGATGTGGCCACAGGGTGAGGATGGGAAGAGGGTGATGCTCCAGCACTGAGGACAAACAACCCCCCCTGCCCAGTGCAGGACAGGTGGCAATGTCACAAGGCACTGAGAGGAAGAGGTGGCTGTGTCACAGTCCTGTCCCCATGCTGGAGAAGAGGGGCAGGGTGAGCAGGCTGCTCCCAAGGCCACGGGGGGACGACAGGAGCCCCAAGCCAAGTCCCTCTCTGGTCCCACATCACTTGTGCCTTTTCTTCTTCTGTTCCTTGCGTTTCTGGGCCCTCACGTCCTTCTTCAGGCGGCTGTCAACGACCTTGAACTGTCCCTTGACACCAGGAGGACGGCGCACACGGGGCCCTACCCCTTTCTTAGCCACCAGGTAGGTGACCTGCCTCTTCTCCTTGGCCAGCCCAGCCTTCTTGTAGATGCTGAGGGAGGAGGGGAAGAGGGGAGGCTGAGCCCCCAGCACCCAAACACCCACCTGCTGTGTGGGACCCTCCCACGTCTCCACCAGCACCCAGCTGCATCCCAGCCTTTCCCAGCCCCCCCAGGTCACCCAGACTGAGGCCCAGGGTGACACAAAGGAGCTGGATCCCACCACTCACCGCCGCAGCTGGGCCACCTTCTCCCTCTCAGAGATGTCCACGGTGCTGACCACTGCCTCTGCTTTCTTCTTCATCTGCTCCAACTTCTTCAACATCTGGAGGGGCAAAAAGGGTGAGGGACAAGGGGATTGGAGAAGGGTCACAGAATCATCTGGGTTGGGAAGGACCTCAGAGCTCATCAAGTCCAACCCTTGCTCCACTCCCCCCGTGGTTCCCAGCCCATGGCACTGAGTGCCACATCCAGGCTCTTCTTAAAAACCTCCAGGGATGGAGAATCCACCCCCTCCCTGGGCAGAACATTCCAATGTCTGATCACCCTCTCTGGGAAGAATTTCTTCCCAATATCCAACCTAAACCTCCCCTGGCAGAGCTTCAGCCCATGGCCTCTTGTCTGGCTGCTGTCCTCCAGGGATGGGGACAAAAGTCAGAGAGACTTTTTGGTCAGAAAAGAGCTTCGAGCCCATCCAGTCCAACCCTTCCCCCATCCCTGCCAAGGCCACCCCTGCCCCATGTCCCTCATCCCCACATCTCCAGGGTCTGAAACCCCTCCAGGGATGATGGGGACTCCAGCCCTGCCCTGGGCAGCCTGGGCCAGGCCCTGACAACCCTTTCCAGGGAGAAATTGTCCCCAAGCTCCAACCTAAACCTCCCCTGGCAGAGCTTCAGCCCACACCCTCTTGTCCTAAGGCAGCTCCCCAGGGAGGGGAAGCAGAGCCCCCCCTGTGTCCCCTCAGCCTCCTCACCCTCCGTTTCTTGCGGGCTTTGGCCTCTGCCACCTTCTTGATGGGTCGGGCGTTGATCTCGCGCCAGCGCTGCCGGTACCCGCTCCACCTGCTCCCGGTCCAGTGGGATCTGACGGCACCGGTGCTGCTTCTCCTCCTCCCTGAACCACTCTGGCAGCTCCTCCTCATCCTCGTTGTAGGAATACCTGGGCGTTGGGACACGGGGGTGGGATGTGGCACCTTCAGACTCACCCAGATCCACTGCCCCCAGGGCCCATCCCTGGTCAGTGGGATCACCCCCCAGCATCTCCCAGCACCCATCACCCCCCCACGCCTCCCAGCACCCCCCAGCAGCCTCCAGTACCTTCCATCACCCCCCAGCACCTCCCATCACCCCCCCACACCTCCCAGCACCTCCCAGCAGCCACCAGCACCTTCCAGCACCTCCCAGCAGCCCCCAAAAGCCAGCACCCTCCAGCACCTCCCAGCAGCACCCAGCACCCCCCAGCCTCTGGCACCCCAGGCAACTCCCAGCAGCCCCCACTACCTCCCAGCACCCCCCAGCACCCATCACCCAGCCCCCATCCCCCAGGTACCTGTTGAAGGAGTCATCAATCAGGTCCCTCTTGGCTTTCTTGGAGGTGGCAATGACAGAGCCGAGTGCCAACCCCTCCGCATCCAGGAGACGTTTGACTGGGACAGGGGACAGGGGAGAGCTTGGCCCAGCTGTGAGCAGCCCCACCACCCCTCCTCCTGCCCCCAGGGAAAGGCTCCAATCATAGAACCATGGAATAGTTTGGGTGGGAAGGGACCTTAAAGCCCCCCCAGTGCCACCCCTGCCATGGGCAGGGACACCTCCCACCAGCCCAGGGGGCTCCAAGCCCCATCCAGCCTTCAACACTGCCAGGGATGGGGCAGCCACAACATCCTTTCTGCAACCTGTTCACTGTCTCACCACCCTCAAATTAAATAATTTCTTCCTTATGTCCCACCTCAGTATCAACTCTCCAAGTTTTACCCCATTTCCCTTCTCCTCTCCCTACCCCCCCATGTCCAAAGCCCTCCCCCAGCTTTCTTGCAGCCCCTTCAGATATTGGGAGGTTGCTCTGAGCTCACCTGGGAGCCTCCTCTGCTCCAGGCTGAACAACCCCAATCCCTCAGCCTGGCTTCCCAGGGAGCTGCTCAGCCCTCTGAGCATTTCAGTGGCTCCTCTGGACACCTTCCAGGAGCTCTGTGTCCTTCTGGTGCTGGGGACTCCAGCACTGGACACAGGACTCCAGGGGGGTCTGACAGGAGCAGAGCAGGGGGGGGAATCCCCTCCCTTGACCACTCTCTGAGCTGCTTTGGATGCACCCAGGACCCAGCTGGGTTTCTGGGCCACAAGCACACCCTGACAGCTCACGTTAACCTTTTGGTCACCACCACCTCCCAGCCCTTCTCCTCAGGGCTGTCCTCAATACTTTCTCCTCCCAACCTGGATCTGTGGAATCATTAAGGCTGGATAAGCCCTCAAAGATCCTCAAATCCAACCCTCAACCCAGCACCACCATGGCAACTGACCCACAACCTGCAGTGCCACATCCACAGGTTTTTTGAACGCTTCCAGACATGGAAGTGGACTCCACCACTGCCCTGGGTACCCCCGGGCACCCATGGGTGCAGACAGCAGCCCCCACTCACCTGGGTTCTCAATGGGCACCACCTCAAAGCCACAGGGCTCAGCCCGGCCCCGCGTCCTCCCCCGCGGCACCACTGGCCTGAGGAGAGGAGAGGAGAAGGGTCAGGGCTGGGGGCTTCACCTCCCCCCTCACCAGCACACCCAGAGCACCCCCCTCTCAGCCCTCACCTCTCCTCATCACTGCTGCTGTCATCCTCACTGCTCTGCTCCTCCTGGGCTCTGCCAGCCTGGGCTGCTGGCTCTGCAGGGGGCAGGGGCTCTGCAGGAGCTTCCCTGGGGGGCAGGGGCACCTTCTGCCCCTGTTTTGGGGCTTTCTCTGGGGAACAGGAACCAGGGGGTGAGGGAGGGTTGAGGCAGAACCTCCCCCCTCCTCAGACCCAGCTTGGTAATGCTGCACTAATGCCACTAACCTGGGAACCATGGGGGCTGCAAGCAACCACTGGAGATGGTTGGGAGCAGCACCCACGTTGGAACATCATGGAATTACAAAGTTTGGAAAAGACCTCTAAGATCAGCAACTTAAATCATCAACCCAGAACCACCAAATCCACTGAACCATTACAAGTGCCACATCCACACATTTTTTGAACTCTTCCAGGGATGATGGGGACTCCAGCCCTGCCCTGGGCAGCCTGGGCCAGGCCCTGACAACCCTTTCCAGGGAGAAATTGTCCCCAAGCTCCAACCTAAACCTCCCCTGGCACCACTTGAGTTGTGCCAAAAGTTCCTCTTGTCCCATCCCTTGTTCCTTGGGAGCAGAGCCCGACCCCCCCTGGCTCCAACCTCCTCTCAGGGGGTTGCAGAGAGCCAGAAGGTCTCCCCTCAGCCTCCTCTGCTCCAGGATCAACACCCCCAGGGCCCTCAGCTGCTCCTCAGAAGTCCTCCAGACCCTTCTCCTTGTGCTCCAGTCCCCTCCTGAGCTCCACTGTCCTTCTCTGGATACACTCCAGCCCCTCTATGTCCTTTTGGTCGTGAGGGGCCCAGAACTGACCCCAGGATTTGAGGGGCAGCAGTATTCACCAAAGGGTTTGATCTGGGCCATGGGGCTGCCCCTCTGTGCCCCACACCAACCTCTCCGAGACTCGCGCTGCCTCTCAGCCAACATCTGTGCCTGCCCCAGCTCCAGCTCCTCATCTGCATCATCCTCAATGCCAGCAAAGGCTTCCTGGGGACAGGGAGCAGCGGGTGAGGGGACACAGGGCAGAGCTGGGGGTCCTGCTGGGGCTGGGTGGGACTCACCTTCCCAAACCACAGACTGGTCTGACGTTCCTCCAGCACCGACTTCTCCTCCAGGGGCACCAGCAGGGGGTTCTCAGCTTTCTCCTCTTCCTCCTCTTCTTCCTTCTGTTTAAACTTCAACCTGGGACAGGCAGCAGCAGGATCAGTGTCCCCCAGCCGGGACTGGATCCACTGCTGGTTCTGGAGCTGCTCCAGAGCAATCCCCCAGCCAGCTCTCACCTCTTTGCCCCCTGCTCTCTCCTCTCCCGCTCCAGCCGCCGCTGCCGGGCCTCGATCTCAGCCAGCTCCTCGGGGTCCAGGTCACTGTCCAGGGACACATCGTCCTCTTCCTCATGATCCGAGACATAAATGTCATCATCTCCAGGTCTCATCTCCAGCAGAGCATCTGCTGATGCCATGTCCCCCCGGCTCAGCTCGTTCAGCAGCTGCAATGCACACCAGATGTGTCACAGCTGCAGCCCAGCAGCCCTGTGCCCATCACTGTCCCAGCAGCTCTGGGACCCTCCCCCTGCCCCACACACTGGAGTCCTCTGGATGCTCCGGAGGGAGAACATGCTGGTGTCACCATCATCAGCAATGGAGACCCCAGGGAGATCCATCTTCAGCTCCACACGCTCACGCTGCTTCCGCTGTTCCTTCAGGATCTTCTTCTTCTTTCTGGAGGAGGGAAAGAACTGAGGACACAAAGGCCCCACTTCCACTTCCCATCCCAGTGGCTCATGCGTTGCCACATCAGAGCCAGATATCCCCCAGGACTGGGGCCAAGCAGCAGTGTCCTCCCCCTGTCAGATGACACAGAGCCCACCCCCTGGACACAGGACAGGCTCTGACACTGCCACCCCTCTGTCCCCAAGGCTGGAGCCCCTGCTGCTCCCTCAGCATCCAAACTGTTTTCACCTTTTTAACTCTGCCAGCTCCTTGGCCTTCATCTCCGTCAACGCCAGCTCCACCTCCTCCTCCTCTTCCTCTTTCATTCCCTCATCACCTGCACCTTTCAGTGATGCCTTCTTCTCCTTCTCCTCCTCCTCTTTGCCTTCCTCCTCCTCACCAGAGCTCAGGCTGCAAAAGGAAGGAGCTCAGGGCACCTTTCCTGCTGACAGGCCCATCCCAACGTGCCCTGGAGCAGCCCCAGTGTTCCTACTTGATATCCAGCTCCTTCGCCTGCTCCTTCAGCTTTTTGGCCAAGAAACGACGCAGCTTTGTCCTCCAGTTGAGGAGGGCTCTGAGGGGAGGAGGGGCAGAGGTCAGAGACACCCACCAGGCCCACGATGCCCTCTCCCCAGTCCCTCCCAGCCCCTCCCAGTACCTGAGCTCTTTGCGTCCCAGCACACGGATGTCCTTGCAGCACTGCCTCAGCTCCTCCGTGGTGGAGCTGTGGTTCTCCAGCTCCCCATCCCCCAGGGTGATCTGCAGAGAGCAGAGGAAATCAGACAGGTCTGGAATCCAAGTTCCCTTCTTCACTAAGCAGAACCAACCAGGTGGAGAACAACTGCCTGACCTCCAGGCAGGCTCCTGCCCTGCCTCCCCTCTGCAGGAACACGGATGGGGTGGTTGCTGGGCCACCCAGGTGACTCCTTTCATGGCTCTGTGCTCCTGGGGACATCTCAGAGGCCACCAAGGGGCTTCAGGCACTCACCTCGTTGGCCTTGGAGAGGAAATCCACGGGGTTGGAGGCCTTGAGGAACTCCATCAGGGTGAAACGGTGGTACAGGGTGGTGTCACCCTCAGCATAGCCTTCTGCCTGGGGGAGGGGACAGCAGGGTGAGACCCCAAAGAGCTTCAACCACCCCAAAAGTTCCAACGACATCACGGAATTCATGCTCTAACCTTGCCCAGGTGACCCAAGGGACGAGGGTGGCCCAACCTGCCAGCTCTATGGCCCTCCCAGTCCCACCTCCTCAGGCACAGAGAGGTGACAATGACACAGGTTGGGGAAGCTCTGTGCACAGCTGTGGCCACTGGACATGGCCCTATGTCCCAGGGACACCTCACAGGGTCACCAACTATTGCAGGGAGAGGTTTCCCCACACCCTGGTGCCACACCAGGCTCTCAGGCTGCAAACCTTTCCAAAACCACTTCTTCCATCAGAGCTTTCCTTTTCCTCAGCAACATTCCCAATTATGAGCACTTTGTCCCCAGTCCCCAGCCCTTTTACTGTGTGCTTGGTGCCACAGACCAAGCTCCTACCTTTGGTTTCTTTTTGCTGACCAGCTCACTGACAGATTTAGTCTGCACCTCCACCTCCTTGAAGGCATATTTTGGGTCAAAAAACTTGCTGTCGATTTTGTCTGGAGCCTGATAACCTGGGATGGAGAAATCAGGGACACCAGTGGGGGTTTTTTCAGCCCTGCCCCAGTGGTTTCAGGTCCTCCCAGCCGCTCACCCTGGCAGACCACGAAGATCTCAGCGGATTCGTTGCGGGAGGCTTGGGGCTTGGTGGCCTGGACCTTGTGGAAAAACTGCTGGAAAATCCAGAGGAGGGGCTGGTAATCCCGGGAACGGAACACCTTGGTGATGAACCAGCCACCTTTGCAGAGGAACTCACAGGCCAGCTTCAGGGCCATCAGGGTCAGGTTGGCTGGAGCAGAGAGAAGAGCAGCAGTCAGGAGTTGTCACCGTCCCTGCTGCCCCCTCCCTGTCCCCCAGCACAGCCCACCCTGCCCTGCTGGGGGGGGGGATGTGCCCACCCTCCCCAGCCCTCCCCAGCCCATCCCAGCCCCACCTTGGGAGTAGGCATCATGCACCCAGCTGGCTCCCACGTTGGGTGCTCCATCGTTCAGCACCACATCCACCTTCCAGGTCTGCAGCTCCTTGCGCAGGGCCTGAGGGATGGGGACACAAATCCCACTGCAGAACCCACAGCAGGGCCTCCCCCCACCCCTCTCCCCTCAGCTCAGGTGCCACCAAGGTCCCACTGGGGGGGTGGGTGAAGCTCTGGGCAGGGACAGGGGCTCTCACCTGGCGACACTTCTCAGTGGTGATGTCCTCCTGCAGGGTCACCACGTTGGGAATGGGCTTGATGGGAACCAAGTCTACCCCTGGTTTAAGGAGAAGATGTCAACACCACAACTCCTCAAAACCAGGGAACAGCCCATCCCTGGGGCTTCCCCACCTGCCCCATCCCTATTCCGGGACCTTTAATCCAGGATCTCTAACTCAAGATTCCCTTTCCTTGACCAGCCACCTCCAGGGACTGATCCAGGAGATCCCTGTCCCCAGCCCACCCCAGGTCCCACCACTCCTCACCAATGATCAAGCTGGAAACAGGCATGAATTTGGAAGCCACCTGCAGCCTGGAGAAAAAACCAAAGAATCCCTGAATGTCAGCTTGGGAGGGACCTCAGGGCTCATCTGCTCCAACCCTCCTCATGTTATTGTTGATCTGAGCTGTCCCAGCACCCACGGAGCTGAGACTTCAACCTTTCCCAAGTGAGGGAATCCACCCCTTCCCCTGGGAGACCATTCCAAGCTCTGTCTGTCCTCAGGGGGACAAATTTTCCTCCTGTGTCCAATGGGAATCTCCCCAGGAGCACCTTGTGCCCATTGCCCCTTGTCTTGTCCATGGGACTCCTTGGGAACAGGGAGTCTCCATCTTCTCTGTGATCCCCTTTTTGGAACATGGTGGGGTCTCCCCTGAGCCTCCCCCAGGCAGAACAGTCCCAGTTTTCTCAGCCCCTGGGAGACCATTCCCATATCTGACTGTCCTCTGGGGGAAATACTTTCCCTTTGGGCCCAATCAGAACCTCCCCAAAAAGAGAGGCCTGAAGCTCCCCTGTGCTGAGCCCTGGGGAGGCCACAGCTTGAGTCCTGTGTCCAGTTCTGGGCCCCTCAGCTCAGGAAGGAGATTGAGGTGCTGGAGCAGGTCCAGAGAAGAGCAAGGAGGCTGGGAAGGGATCCAGCACAAGTCCTGTGAGGAAGGGCTGAGGGAGCTGGGGGTGTTGAGGCTGGAGAAGAGGAGGCTCAGGGGAGACCTCATCACTCTCTCCAACTCCCTGAAAGGAGGTTGGAGCCAGGGGGGGTTGGGCTGATATCAGTGGGACAAGAGGGCACGGACTAAAGAATTCTTTCCTAATATCCAACCTAAACCTCCCCTGGCAGAGCTTCAGCTCTGCCAGGGGAGGTTTAGGTTGGATATTAGGAAAAAATTCTTTAAGGGAGAGGGTGCTCAGCCATTGGAATGGGCTGCCCAGGGAAGGGGTGGATTCTCCATCCCTGGAGATATTTCAAAAGAGCCTGGATGTGGCACTCAGTGCCATGGGCTGGGAACCACGGGGGGAGTGGATCAAGGGTTGGACTTGATGAGCTCTGAGGTCCCTTCCAACCCAGTCAGTTCTAGGATTCTGTGATCCCAGGAGATTCCCCATCCTTCAGCTGTGCTGCCAGGGCTTGGGCTCAGCTTTGGGACGAAGCCAGGGGGCTCCTGTCCCCCCCCAGCCCCCCGTGCCCACTCACCACCCCCCGGGGGCCGCACACAGGTCCAGCAGTGCCCGGGCCTTCTGCAGGAACTGGAATTTCCGATTGAGCTGGAGAAGTTTGAAGGAGGAGCGGGAGCGGAACCCTGCGGGGAGGAGGGGGGCTCAGCGGAGGGCGCGGGACCGCAGCCCCGCGGCACCAGCCCGGTCCAGTCCGGTTCGGTTCGGCTCCTCACCCGTCTCCTTGGCCAAGTGGTAGAACTTGTCCCTCCGGCTCTTCCCCAATTTGCTTTTCTTCCCCATGGCGGAGGGAGCGGGGGGGCCCTGGCGCGGCTCTCAGCGCTGCCCTGAGGGGAGCACAGAGGGGATGAGGGAGGAGGACCCGGAGTGGCCTCCCGAACCGAACCGAACCGACCCGACCCGCCCAGACAAACCCCCGCGGTGTCCCCGCTGCCCCCAGCCCGGGCCCCCCAGGCTCCCCCCGGACCCCCACAGCCGCTACCGCAGCCCTCAGCGCGCACGAACCCGAACCCGAACCCGACCCCGAACCCCGGTCCCGATCCCGAACCCGAACCCAACCCTGTTCCCGGTCCCGAACCCGATCCCGATCTTGAACCCGAACCCAAACCCAAACCCGAACCCGAACCCGAACCCGAACCCGAACCCGAACTCGATCTCGATCCCGATCCCGGTCCCGGTTCCGGTCGCGATCCTTCCTCGTGCACGCGCCACCTTCCCGGCGTGCCCCGCGGCAGCCGCCCCCGGTTCCTGTTCCCCTCGCCGCCATCTTGAGAGCGGCACAATCCCCCGCGCTGGGTTCGGGCGAGCTGCCTCGGGCGGAGGAAGGGGAGGAACGGCAAAAAAAAAAAAAAAAGAACCTGTAACTATTTCCACCGAGGCTGCTTCCGCCGCCGTTTCCGCAGTGCTGGGTGCTCCGTGACACCGAGGATCCCCCTCCGACCTCACCAAGATGGCGGCAAAGCCCGACCCGAGCGGGCCTCCGGGAGTGCCACCGGGAGGAAGTGACGTCATCACGCACTGCGCGCAGGCAGCGGCAGAGGGCCGGCGGCCATCTTTGTTGCCGGCAGGAGCGGCGCCGCGGTCCCGATGCCGGCGGAGAAGATGGCGGTGGATGGGCCCGAGCAGGTGAGGGGGGACGGGACGGGACGGGACGGGACGGGACGCGGGCCCCGCCGGGGGGACATGGGGTGGTGCAGGGCTGCAGAGGGGCTCTGCGGGGAGCGGGGCCTGGCGGGCGCCGTGACTCGGCGGCTCTCGCCTCAGCGGCCCCGAGAGGGGCCTGGGGGGGCTCTGGGGAGTGCGGGAGGGGAAGGGAGCGGAGGGCCCGGGGTGGGGAGACCGGCGGAGGAACGGGAGCTCGGCGGCTGCTGCTGGGAACCCACCCGGGGTGGTAGAAATGGGTGTGAGGGAAAGGGGAGCCCCGAGATCTGAGGCGGGGGGACCGGAGGGGGGGATGGGGAGGCCCTGGGGGTGTTCCTGGGGGCTGCGGGCGGTGCTGCTGAGCTCTGCTCTCTCGCAGATGGAGTTGGACGATGGGAAGGGCGGCACAGGGCTGCGGCAGTATTACCTGTCCAAGATCGAGGAGCTGCAGGTGAGCCGGGCCCGGCGGTGCCACTCGGGGCTGTGTGACCCTGTCCCTGCCCTGGCCTCTGCAGCTCTGCCTCTGGGGGGGGATCCGCCAGCAGAACCCGGGCACTGGGTTGGGGGGGTGGGGTGGGAGGGGTTGCTCAGCCCCTGGCAGCAGCGTTTGGGCTGCCCCCGTCCTGCTGGGAAGGATTGTTCTTCTCCAGATCCCTGTCTCGAGAGGAAAACCACACTGTGAGGGCTCAGCAAAGCTTTTGTCATAGAATCATAGAATTTTTCAGGTTGGAAAAGACCCAAAAGATCCCTGAGTCCAACCCCCACCCCTGCTCTGCATCCCTCCAGCTCATTGTGAACGAGAAGAGCCAGAACCTGCGGCGCCTGCAGGCCCAGAGGAACGAGCTGAATGCCAAAGGTACAGCTCAGCTCCTTCTCCTGGGGCTCTGGGGCTGATCCCTCCTGCTGGGCTGGGGGCTCAGGGGGGTCAGGGGGTGCTGATCTCTCCCTCTCCCTCTCTGCAGTGCGGCTGCTGCGGGAGGAGCTGCAGCTGCTGCAGGAACAGGGCTCCTACGTGGGAGAGGTGGTGAGGGCCATGGACAAGAAGAAAGTGCTGGTCAAGGTATGGAGCAGAGCTGGGGGGGTCCCTCAGGCCCCTCTTTTCACCCCACAGGGGTTTGGGGGGTGGGGGACAGGAGCTCGGGGGGACGTAGCAGCCCAGAGCTGTGGGGTGAGAGCTCTTTCTCCAGAAGGACACATTGTGGGGGCTCCGAAGCTTCCTCAGGCTGGTGGGAGACAGCTCAGGGATCCCTGGGGGCCGGGGAAGGGAATTTGGGTGGGGGGTGTTGAGCTCTGCACCCTGAGCAGCTCTGGGGGGGCACAGGGCAGGGGAGATTTGGAGGAATAACGCTCAGTGCCACCTCCCAGGTGCATCCCGAGGGGAAGTTTGTGGTGGACGTGGACAAGAACATTGACATCAACGATGTGAGTGCCCTGGGGTGCTGGGAGGGGACAGGAGTGTCCCCTCTGGGAGCTGCTGGACCCCAGCCCCTTCCTGGGGACCCTGAGCTCCCCTCTGCCCCCCTGCAGGTGACCCCAAACTGCCGCGTGGCCCTGCGCAACGACAGCTACACCCTGCACAAGATCCTGCCCAACAAAGTGGACCCCCTGGTGTCCCTGATGATGGTGGAGAAGGTTCCAGATTCCACTTATGAGATGATTGGGGGTTTGGACAAACAGATAAAGGAGATCAAGGAGGTGATTGAGCTGCCAGTCAAGCACCCGGAGCTCTTTGAGGCTCTTGGGATTGCCCAGCCCAAGGTCAGTGGGGTCTCTGGGGGGAGGGAGGGGGATGTCAGTGTTTGGGGGTGCTGTGGGGGGCTGAGGACCCTGCCTGTGTCGTGGAGTCATCCTGGAACCCCAGACTGATGGAAGGGACCTCAAAGCCCCCCCAGTGCTCCCTCTGCCATGGGCAGGGACACCTCCCACCAGCCCAGGGGGCTCCAAGCCCCATCCAACCTTCAACACTGCCAGGGATGGGGCAGCCACAGCTTCTGGGGGCAACCTGGGCACCCAGGGGCTCAGCACCCTCACCCCAAAGGATTTCTCCCTCCCTCCCTCCCTCCCTGCCCAAGATCTCCTCTCCATCTCCCCTCTTGCAGCTGCAAACCCTTCCCCCTCATCCCATCCCTCCAGGCCCTTGTCCCAAGTCCCTCCCCAGCTTTCCTGGAGCCCCTGGGGATGTCCCCATGTCCCTTGTCAGGGTGTGGCTGCCTGTGCAGACAGGGCCAGGGGTGCTGAGGGTTTTGGGGGTCCTTGTAGGGGGTGCTGAGGGTTTTGGGGTCCCTGCAGGGGGAGCTGAGGGTTTTGGGTGTCCCTGCAGGGGGTGCTGAGGGTTTTGGGGTCCTTGCAGGGGGTGCTGAGCATTTTGGGGGTTCCTGCAGGGGGTGCTGAGGGTTTGGCGGTTCTTGCAGGGGGTGCTGAGGGTTTTTAGGGTCCCTGCAGGGTGTGTTGATGGTTTTGGGGTCCCTGCAGGGGGTGCTGCTGTACGGACCCCCGGGCACAGGGAAGACCCTGCTGGCCAGGGCTGTTGCTCACCACACCGACTGCACCTTCATCCGTGTCTCGGGCTCGGAGCTGGTGCAGAAATTCATTGGGGAAGGTGAGAGGGGGAGGGGGGGCTGTGGGGGTGCTCTGGGGGGCTGTGGGGGTGCTCTGGGGGGCTGTGGGGTGCCCTGGGGGTGCCCTGTGGGGCTGTGGGGTGCCCTGGGGGGCTGTGGGGGTGCCCTGGGGTGCCCTGGGGGTGCTCTGTGGGGCTGTGGGGTGCCCTGGGGGGCTGTGGGGGTGCTCTGGGGTGCCCTGGGGGTGCTCTGTGGGGCTGTGGGGTGCCCTGGGGGTGCCCTGGGGGGCTGTGGGGTGCCCTGGGGGGCTGTGGGGTGCCCTGGGGGTCTCTCAGGCCGGGCTGAGCTGAGCTGTGTCCCCAGGTGCCCGCATGGTGCGGGAGCTGTTCGTGATGGCCCGGGAACACGCCCCCTCCATCATTTTCATGGATGAGATCGACTCCATCGGCTCCTCCCGCCTGGAGGGGGGGTCAGGGGGGGACAGCGAGGTGCAGCGCACGATGCTGGAGCTGCTCAACCAGCTCGATGGCTTCGAGGCCACCAAGAACATCAAGGTGAGGGGGGTCACCACACCTGTCCCCGGGGCACTGGCGGCTGTCCTGCTCCTGCAGTGACACTTGTGCTCCCTTGCAGGGACAGCTGTGCCCTGTGAAGTGACACCTGTCCCCCCCAGTGACACTTGACACTTGTCCCCAGGCTGTGACACTTGTCCCCAGGCTGTGACACTTGTCCCCAAGCAGTGACACTTGTCCCCATGCAGTGACACTTGTCCCCAGGCTGTGACACTTGTCCCCAAGCTGTGACACTTGTCCCCCATGCAGTGACACTTGTCCCCAGACTGTGACACTTGTCCCCAGACTGTGACACTTGTCCCCAAACTGTGACACTTGTCCCCAAGCTGTGACACTTGTCCCCAGGCTGTGACACTTGTCCCCAAGCTGTGACACTTGTCCCCAGGCTGTGACACTTGTCCCCAGGCTGTGACACTTGTCCCCCATGCAGTGACACTTGTCCCCCATGCAGTGACACTTGTCCCCAAGCTGTGATACTTGTCCCCAGGCTGTGACACTTGTCCCCCATGCAGTGACACTTGTCCCCAGGCTGTGACACTTGTCCCCAGGCAGTGACACTTGTCCCCAGGCTGTGACACTTGTCCCCCATGCAGTGACACTTGTCCCCTGGGCAGTGACACTTGTCCCCAAGCTGTGACACTTGTCCCCAAGCTGTGACACTTGTCCCCATGCAGGTGATCATGGCCACCAACAGAATTGACATCCTGGACTCTGCTCTGCTGCGTCCCGGCCGCATCGATCGGAAGATTGAGTTCCCCCCTCCCAACGAGGAGGTGGGTGTGGGGCGTCCCCTGCTCCCCCCAGGGACAGCACCTTGTCCCCAGCCCCTCCCAGGGCTGATCCCAACCCTCATCCCTCTTTTCCCTGGAGCTTTTCCCTGGAGCTGGGGTGGGGCTGTGTGGGTACGTGGCAGGAGGACAAGGGGGGGGCAGTGGTTTGAGATTGGAAGAGGGGGGATTTAGGTTGGATGTGAGGCAGGAATTTTTCCCTGTGAGGGTGGGGGGACACTGGGGGACGTCCCTGTGCTCCCCTCCAGGCTCGCTTGGACATCCTGAAGATCCACTCCAGGAAAATGAACCTGACCAGGGGCATCAACCTGAGGAAAATCGCGGAGCTGATGCCGGGGGCGTCGGGAGCAGAGGTGAAGGTGAGGACCTGGGACAGGGAAAGGGGATCAGGGATCGAGGAGAGGAGGATCTGACACTGGGATGGACTGCTCAGGGAAGTCCCCAAAGTCACCGTCCCCAGAGGTGCTGAAGCAGAGGCTGATGTGGGGGGGTTGGGTCAGAGCTGGGCCTGGTGCTCTCAGGGCTCCTTCCCAGCCTCAGGAATTCTGTGGGTCTGGGAAGGTGATGGAGCTGCAGGTCAAGCACTCAGAGCTCCCCCCAACCCACAGTCACTCAGCTCAGTGCTTTCCCCAGAAGCATCCCCAGTGCCACAGCCCCTGCTGAGCTGGTTCAGCTCCAGCAGTGAGTGCAGCTCCGTGCTCCCTGCACTGCTGGGTGAGTTTCAGGTCCCTGCAGGGGGGTGTCCAGCCCCTTCCCTGGGGGAACCGAACACAAAATCCTGAGAGGAGCCAGCAGTGCCATTTTAGTCATCTCTCTGGAAGGGCTCAGACATGAGGAGGGAGCAGGTCCAGAGAAGGGCTACAGGGGGCTGGAACACCTCTGCTATGGAGCCAGGCTGAGGGAGCTGGGGGTGTTCAGCCTGGAGAAGAGAAAGCTCCAGGGAGACCTTGGAGCACCTTCCAGTGCCTGAAGGGGCTGCAGGAAAGCTGAGAGGGAGTGTGTGCAAGGGGCTGGAGGGATGGGATGAGGGGGAAGGGTTTTAAATCCGAGAAGAGCAGCTTGAGATTGGATGTGAGGAACAAGTTGTGTCCCAGGAGGGCAGTGGGACAATGGCACAGGCTGCCCAGGGAGGGGGTTGGGGCCTCATCCCTGGAGATGTTCAAGGTGAGGCTTGAGGAGGCTCTGAGCACCCTGAGCTGGGTGAGGGTGTCCCTGATACTGCAGGGCTGGGACTGGGGGACCTTTGGGTCCCAACCCAAATAATTTTCTGACTGATAATCCCAGTGCTCTTGCAGAGCTTTGAAAAATACCCGTAGTATCCATAAGCAAACGAGAATAAAAAAGAAAATTTGTCTCAAACTTGAAGACTTCCAGCTGCAAGGAGGGACCTTGGGCAAAGCACTGATTCACTCCCACCTCACTGGAGAGCAGCACTTTGGCCTCTGCTGAGGTGTAGCCAGGATTCCCAGCAGCAGAGCTTTGAAGGTGACCCAGGTGGAGCCCAGCTCTGCCCTCACTGTGCCCAAACTCAGGAATAAAACCTGGGATCCCACCCGGGGTGACTCCCAAGTGAACGTGTTTGGTGGTCACCACCTCCGGGTGACACTGCCACAGCAGCTCCAGACAGCCCCCAGTGAAATAGGGAGCCTGGGGGGAAAACAAGAGAAGAAAAGGGGGTGGGCAGGGGGTGTGGGGAGCAGCCTGTGACATCCCTGTCCCTGTCCCTGCCAGGGGGTGTGCACAGAGGCTGGGATGTACGCCCTGAGGGAGAGGCGTGTGCACGTCACCCAGGAGGACTTTGAGATGGCAGTGGCCAAGGTAGGAGCTTGGGAAGGGGAAAGGGAGGAGAGGTTGGGAAAACTGGGACTGTTCTGCCTTGGGGGAGGCTCAGGGGAGACCCCACCACGTTCCAAAAAGGGGATCAGAGAGAAGATGGAGACTCCCTGTTCCCAAGGAGTCCCATGGACAAGACAAGGGGCAATGGGCACAAGGTGCTCCCCTTGGACACAGGAGGAAAATTTGTCCCCATGAGGACAGACAGAGCATGGAATGGTCTCCCAGGGGAAGGGGTGGATTCCCCCACTTGGGAAAGGTTGAAGTCTCAGCTCAGTGGGTGCTGGGACAGCTCAGATCAACAATAACGTGAGGAGGTTGGAGCAGATGAGCCCTGAGGTCCCTTCCAGGCTCTTCCTGGGATGAGGAGCTGTGTGGGGGGTGCTCACAAATTGTCCTGGGTGCTGCCAGGCTGGAAGGGGCTCAGCTTTGGGGACAAACAGCATCAAGTGGTTTGTCCCCACATTCTCAAGCCCTGGGTGACACTGAGGAGGTGGGGACAAGGGTGCTGTCCCTGTGCAGGGCTGAAGCTGGGGAGAGCGTGGAGGGGGTGGTTTTAGCACCCAAAGGGGAGGGTGAAGGGGTCCCTGGGGTGGGAGTCACCTGCATCTCCTCCTTCTCCCCCCCCCAGGTGATGCAGAAGGACAGTGAGAAGAACATGTCCATCAAGAAGCTGTGGAAGTAGTGAGGTGGGGGCTGCTCCTGGGGGCTGCAGTGTCCAATAAAATGCTGCTGTGGCCACATCTGGTGCTGATTTGGGGGCTGGGGGGGCTGCAGGAACACACACACACACACAGAGCTGCTGCTAACTGGTTTTATTAGAAAATATCCAAAATAGACAAAAACTGGTTACACAAGAGGCAGAGCAGGCACCCCTGAGCCGTGCACCCTGGGAATATGTAAACGTTCCCCCCCCTCCCCTCCACCTGTGACCCCCCCATGGCAGCAGAGCAGGGGGGCACTGGGGACAAGGCACTTGAGAGGGGACAGTGGGTGGTGGCATTGTCCCCTCCGCCCAGTGCTGGGGTCCCCTCGTTCCCCCCCCTCTGCCTCCCCCCCCCGAGAGCTCGTTAGGAGTTGCTAATTATGCAAAAGAGCAGGGAGGGAGGGGGAGAAAGGAATGATTGTCAAAAACTTAACACTAAAAAACTTGGTTACATATAAAAAACAAGAAAGGTGGGGGCTGAGTCAGCCCCGGGGGGGGCCCCTCCCTCCCCAAAACCACTGCATAGATCGAGGCGCTGAGTGCAGGAACTCAATATATTATTCAACTACAAACCCACTGTACAAAAGGCTTTTTTTCTTTTTTTTTTTATCTTACTTTCTTCTTTTTTTTTTTTTTTTTTTTATAAAAACCTGGTCACAAAAATAGTGCAAAACTTCGGGCACCGGGGAGGGGGGGGCTGGCGTTTGGAATGCCAAAACTTTGGTTGAAGAAGGGGCTCGGGGAGGGCCAAGCATTGGCTCCCACCCCACCCCCTGCTTTATTTTTTTATTTTTCCAGGAGGGTTTTTTGGCCATTGGAGAGGAGCAGGCGGGGGTGGGGCAGTGCTGGAGGTGAAGAGGCAAAAAAGCAAAAAGGGTGGCAGTGGGAATTTGAGGAGAGGGGGGTGGGGGTGGGAGGAAAATCAACAGGGGGGACCCTCCACTGTGCTCTGCCTGGAGCTCCCCCCGGGTAAGGGGAGCACCCAGGGGTGCCAGTGGCTCCCAAATCCCTCCAGGCACGTGGGGTTTGTGCAAGTGCTGTGTTTGATTCCAGTCAGTACCCTCAGCTCGGGCTGCGGGAGGGGCAGCAGCTCCCGAGCCCAACCCCCCCTTTAGGTGAGGCGGATCCCCAGCACTTGTTCCAGTTCCTGCCGACGCTGCTGGACCTGGAGGGGAGGAAAGGGAGGGGTCAGGAGACAGGGACAGGGGCTGCCCCCAGCCTTCCCCCCACCCCCCAGAGCCCACCTTGGCGAAGATGTGTCTGCCCACTGCCTCCTGGGCCCAGGGCTGGTGGTAAAACTCTGCCCGACGCTCCTCCTCGGGGTTCCCAATCACATCTGTGATGATCTGGGGGGTGGGACATGGGGTGAGCAGCAAGGACAGAGCACCCCCTGCCCCCCAGCCCCTGCTCCTCACCCCCATCCATCACCCCCTGCCCCCCAGCCCCTGCCCCTCACCCCCATCCAGCACCCCCTGCCCCTCACCCCCATCCAGCACCCCCTGTCCCCCACCCCCTGCCCCTCACCCCCATCCAGCACCCCCTGTCCCCCACCCCCTGCCCCTCACCCCCATTCAGCACCCCCTGCCCCCCAGCCCCTGCCCCTCACCACCATCCATCACCCCCTGCCCCTCACCCCCTGCCCCTCACCCCCATCCAGCACCCCCTGCCCCCCAGCCCCTGCTCCTCACGCCCTGCTCCTCGCCCCCTGCCCCCCACCCCACACCCAGCCCTCTGGTGGGGGGGTTTCAGACCTTGAGGTCCCTTCTCTGGGATTTGATCCATTCCTGGATGAAATCCTGGGGGTTGTTGCTGAAGCTCAGCATGAAATCCCGTTGTGTTTTCAGCTGGTTGATGGACTCAATGGTCTCGTGGATCTGCAGGGGAGGAGGGAGGGAGGAGGAGCTGCTGTGTCACCCCTCCCCACACAAGGGCAGGACACGGATGCCACCGAGCTGCCCCCAGCCCCTAGGAGTGCCACCCCCCCTCTTCCTGGGGTCCCCAGACCTTGGCATCCAGGGAAGCAATCTCCTGCTGGTTGGTAGTGGAAGCCAGGAAGTTGCTCATCTGAGCTTTCAGGGGATCATCCACCTCCACATCAATGTCATAGCAGGCTGTCTTCTTCTGGTCATTGGGGTCCACGCTGGGAGGAAACGGGGTGTCAGGGGGTGATGTGGGGGTGCACAGACCCCCAGCAGCAACACAACCACCCCACAGACTGCCCCAAGGAACCCCCACGTGGGTTTGCCAGAGCCTTTCCCTCCCAAGGGACTTTGGGCTGGAGATGGCAGAGACCCCACCAGAGATCCCTCCTGTCCCCTGCCGGGGAGGGACCCCCTGTCCCTGGGACACTGCCCACCCCCTGCCCAGCCCTACCTGATGGTGTGGTTGATGATGATGGGGTCTGGGTGCTGCAGCAGCCCTGCCAGCTTCATGGGGATCTCAGAGAACCTCATGCGGACACAGTTGAAGATCTGGAGGGGCAGAGCAGAGCATTGGCTGCCACGGCCCAGGAAAGGGCTGGACTGGCCCAGGGCTGCTTTGTGCCATGGAGCATGGAATCACTGAGGCTGGAAATGACCTCCAAGGTCATCCAGTCCAACCATCAACCCAGCACCACCAGCCAAGTGCCCCATGTCCCTCATCCCCACATCTCCAGGGTCTGAAACCCCTCCAGGGATGATGGGGACTCCAGCCCTGCCCTGGGCAGCCTGGGCCAGGCCCTGACAACCCTTTCCAGGGAGAAATTGTCCCCAAGCTCCAACCTAAACCTCCCCTGGCACAACTGGAGTTGTGCCAAAAGTTCCTCTTGTCCCATCCCTTGTTCCTTGGGAGCAGAGCCCGACCCCCCCTGGCTCCAACCTCCTCTCAGGGGGTTGCAGAGAGCCAGAAGGTCTCCCCTCAGCCTCCTCTGCTCCAGGATCAACACCCCCAGGGCCCTCAGCTGCTCCTGGGCAGACTTCTGCTCCAGACCCTTCCCCACCTCTCTTTCCCTTCTCTGGACACACGCCAGCCCCTCAGTGTCCCTTTTCTGACCCAAAACTGACCCCAGGATTGGAGGTGCAGCCTCAGCAGTGCCCAGCACAGGGGATGATCCCTGCCCTGCTCCTGCTGGCCACACCAGTGCTGACACAGCCAGGATGCTGGTGGCCTTCTTGGCCACCTGGAGACACAGTTGCTGGACACAAGCCTTAGCCTGGGCAGTCAAGAGTGTTTTGAACCAAAACCCAGTTTTTTTTTTCCCTGTCTGTCCCAGCAGCCCCCAGGGAGGGGTGTGGGGGGCCTGACCTGTCGGAAGTAGCGGTTGCAGTTGATGAACTCCTTCTCGTGGCTGTCCTGCAGTTTGTTGTGTTTGATGTAGAGCCAGAGAGCCTGCATGATGCTGGCACGGGTCTGGGTGTGCACCCCCAGCAGGCGAGCCAGCCGAGGGTCCAGTTTGTACTGGGGGGGCTGCAGGGACACGTGAGGATGCAGAGGGAGGGTGTGGGGCTGTGGCACTCAGCAGGACCCTTCCTGCGGGCACACTGCCTCCCACAGCCAACTGGGTCACCAACTGGTGTCACCACAGCCTGTGAGCTCCATGCCTGGAGTTCTCTGTGCACTTTTCCAGCCCCCCCCAGCCCCCAAACACCTCACACAAGACCCTGACCCAGCCCAGGCCCCTCTGTCCCCCCCCCCTCCCCTTCAGGCTGCCCCACACAGAGCTGTGCTGGAAGGGGAGCAGAGGGGGGGGCAGGGCCAGCACCCCCTCAGCCCCAGCACCCCCCCAGCCCCCCCAGCACCCCCCAGCCCCAGCCCTACCTGGTGATCCAGCATGAGCAGCAGGGTGCACTTGACGTTGACATCCCCGGGACGTTTCACTTGGAAGCCGTCGGTCTCCTGGGTCGTGGGCAGTCGGTGCCACTGAGGGGCCAAGGGGACACTGCTCAGCTGCAGGACCACGATGAGCCACCTCCTGAGGGGCTTTTTGGGGTGCAGAGCCAGGGGCAGGCAGCCAGTGGCTGGGTTCTTGTGGAGGGGACAGCCTGGAGCCCCCCAGCTCTGAGTCTGAGTCTGACCCCAGCCCACCCGCTCCCACCTTGTGCCCCAACACAGAGTGGGGAGGGGGGAGTCTGGGTGGGCTGTGGGGGGGGTCACAGATCTGAACAAGCCCTGCCAGGGGCTCAGGCAGCTCCTGGGATCACTCCTGCTTCAGCCAGGGCAGGGGCTGCACATCCAAACTCTCACCAACCTCTCCCTGAGTGCAGGGGACTCACCACCCCCCAGCACAGAAAAGTTTCTCAGGGGGAACGGCGTGAGGTGGGTGCAGGGAGAGCCTGTTCCAGGCAGGAGCACCCCAAAAAAGATCTTACCCTGCTCACAGGTGGTGCTGAAGCTCCCTGAGGACCTTCCAGCCCAGATGGGAGGGGACAGGGCAGTCCCTGCTTCCCACATGGGGCTGGGACATCCCCCTGAGCCATCCTCACCCGTACTGGGCCCCAATTCTGCAAATCAGGGGAACCTGGGGGGCTGCCCAAGCTGCTGCCCCACAGCTCTGCTCTATCTGCTGACTTCAGCCAGGAGAGGGTTCAGAGCAGAGCAGGCAGCAAGCTGCTGCCAGAGCTGTCACAACTTCAGCCCCAGGGAGGAAAAAGGCCCCGAGCCTCAGCCTGGAAAGCTCCAAAGTGGTCGTGAGCCTGGTGCTCCAGGGAGGGCTCAGCACCACCCCCCAGCACCTTGCTCAAGCCCTTCTTGTAGAGGGGCAGGAGCAGCAGGATCACCTCCCCATTCCTCCAGGGATAGGAGCTCTCCCTGGGTTCAGATCCAGCCCCCCTCACCTCCACCAGATGGTTGTCTGGCCCATACAGCTCCTTGTCCAGCTCGATGACCAGGCTCTTGAAAAAGGAGGAGAACTTCCTCTTCTGCTTGCTTGGCTGCAAAACAGGGGGAGAGACTTGGCCTGAGACCTTGGCCAGAGGGGGTCCAACCAACCAGCACCCAGTGAACCCAGGGCTGGATCCAGCACAGCCCCAGGACACCAGCACAGCCTTCCTGCCACCAGCTGCTCACTGGGGCTTTGGAGGGACTGGAGGGATGGGATGAGGGGAAACAGGTTCAAGCTGCAACAGGAGAGATGGAGAGGAGATGGGAGGGGGAAATTCTTTGGGGTGAGGGTGCTGAGCCCCTGGGTCAGGTTGCTTGGAGAAGCTGTGGCTGGGGTCCCCAGGCATCAAATGCTGCTGCCAGCTTGGGGCATGCCCCTTCCTTATTTATTTTTGGGTGCCTAAATATCAGAGAGCCTAAATATCAGAAAGCTGGAGAGGGACTTGGGACAAGGGCCTGGAAGGATGGGATGAGGGGGAAGGGTTTGCAGCTGGGAGAGGGGAGATGGAGAGGAGATCTTGGGCAGGGAGGGAGGGAAGGAGGGAGAAATTGTTTGGGGTGAGGGTGCTGAGCCCCTGGGTGCCCAGGTTGCCCCCAGAAGCTGTGGCTGCCCCATCCCTGGCAGTGTTGAAGGTTGGATGGGGCTTGGAGCCCCCTGGGCTGGTGGGAGGTGTCCCTGCCCATGGCAGGGGGGGCACTGGGGGGCTTTGAGGTCCCTTCCAACCCAACTCATTCCATGACTCTGTAACCCCTGCCAAGCTCTTACATCCTCCAGCAGTTTCCCCTCCACACGTAGCTCCCAGGAGGCCACACGCTCACCACCCTCCCCCTCTTCTTTGGCTGGGGTGAAGGTGTTGGAGATGTAAATCCTCAGCTTCCGCTTTTGCTGTGGAACAGAACAGAGAAGGATGATGCTTGGAGGGAGATGGTTGGATGGCTGGAGATGGCAGCACCCATGGGAGCACCCTCCCAGCTCCCCCCCCACCTTCCCAGCCCCCCACCCACCGTCAGGGGTTTCTTTATGGCCTCCTGAATCTCCATCCTCTTCCGAGCGATGGTTTGGTCCAGTTTGCGCTCAAAGGCCAGGAGGTCCATGTAGGCCTGGGATTCTGGGACCAGCTCCCGGATCTGTCCAATGGAAATGATCAGTCCCTCCTGTGCTGGGATGTGGCTGCTCCTCCCTGCCAGCCCCAGTGACACAACTGGGAGTGCTGGGACAACACCCCAAGCAGTCACCGAGTGACCAGGGCAGCGTCGCAGCATCCACGGCTCCTTTCACACACAGACCCCAGCTCTGCCAAGCTCCCCCAGAGCAGGGAGCTCCCTCTGAGCCTGGCACTGCTCCTGTCACAGGCAGGTGCTGTCACATCAGATTGTCACCACAGACCCCCAGGAGAGGCTTAGGGTTCTTCAGCCCACACCACCTCTTGCTCGAAGTCCTGCTTGTCCAATTCCTGCCCACCCCAAATCTCTCCTCCCACCCCAGAGATGAGACAGAAACCTCCCAGGTTGGTTTAGGACTGAGCAGAGGTGCCCAGCAGGCAGAATGTGGCCCCCCGAGATTCTCCTCCCAGCAGGAACCTCATCACCCCAACTGCCCTGGGGAGGCAGCAGAGCTGAACCACCTCCCTCAGCTCCTCACTCACCCTCTGTGGCAGGACCTTGTCAGCCATCTTCCTCCTTTTCACCCTGTAAAAAGCACAGAGAAGAGCAAAAAAACTTCAACAAATTCCATGGGACCCTGCAGGACACCTGGTTGAGGAGCTGCTGCCTGTCCCATGCTGGGGCAGCACGTGGGGACAACACAGAGCTCTGGTGGGATGCCAGGAGCCCATCCAGACCAGGAACAGGACCAGGATCTGAGGAGGGGAGCAGCAGTGCCAGCTCTGTGCCACCAGGATGGCTCAGCCACAGACAGGTCTGGGGGAGAAGGTCCCAAGGTCCCCTCTCTGTGACTTTGGCCTTGCAAGGAGGAGCAAAGGCTGTGAGAGCAGCAGCTCCTGGGTTAGTAATGGGAAGAAAATGAGTATGGGATTAAATCCCTGTGGGCCAAGATGTCTCCAAGGGGAGGGTGTTGGATGTTTCGAGCTTGTCACCAGGGAAGGAAATCCAGTCCCTGGGTTGGGTTTGCTTCACTGCTTCCCTTGCTTGAGGGTGATGCAGGGCAGGAGCCAGGAGGAGGTGGGACAAGGCAAAGCTGTGGCTGCAGGCATGAACTGGTGTGCAGGATGGTGCTGAGTTTTTGGGAACGTGTTTCAGCTCTGGAAGCAGCCACCACACTCTGCCTGTGCTACAAAGCAAAGCCCACTCCTGAAAGCTCACTTAAAACCAGATTACAGCAGCCCAGCCTTGCTCCTGTGAAACTGTTCAGCTTGGAAAGGACCACAGGAAGTGAGGAGTTGGAAGGGACCTCAAAAGCCCCTCCAATTGCACTCCAGCAATCCCCTGCCAGAGCAGGGTCACCTCCAGCAGGGCACACAGGGAGGTGTCCAGCAGGGGTTTGAATGTCTGCAGAGAAGGAGACTCCACACCCCCCTGGGCAGCCTGGGCCAGGGCTCCCTCACCCTCACCCTGAAAAAGTTTTTCCTGATGTTTCTGTGGAACCTCCTCTGCTCCAGCTTGCACCCCTTGTCCTCTGGGCTCATCCATCCCAACCCTGACCCCAACTCTGCCAGCCCAGCTCTGCCAGCTCACTGCCAGCCCCTGCCCTCAGCACCACAGCTGGAGGAATTTTAAACACAACCAGGGATGGTGATTCCAGCCCTGCCCTGGGCAGCCCCTTCCAGTGTTTGATAACCCCCTGTGGGCAGAGGCAGCAGTGTGGCCTCTGGAGCCCCAGCTCAGGTGCAGCTCTGCCCGTTCCATTTCAGCCCTGAGCCTCTGACACCCCCTGAGACCACAGGCCCTGGGTCTCCTCCCCTCCCACCTGCTCCTGGCCCCCTCAGCCTCTGCCCACCCTGACTCCCTCTTTAATTCACACTCAGCCCTGGGAAACACTCTCCTCCCACCCTGTGGACATGGGGGTGAAGAGGGCAGAGTCCAGGGGGCAGAGGGAAGCCTCTTTCCCCTGGCACCAAACCTGGGTGCTCGTGCTGCCATCACGAGGTGTCCAAGGTCCAGCTTGGTGCAGGAGGATGTGTGAGGCCTGGCTGAGGGGCTCAGAGCACTCCTGTCAGCTCTTACTGTCCCATTAATTTCTCCCTGCCCTGCAGGGCCTGCAGCTGGCAGGTTCTGATCCCCTGATCCGGGATGAGGATCAGGGCTGGGAGTGAGGATGCTCCCCCAGCTGAGCCAGCAGTGGCTCCTCTGGCTCCTCCTGTCCTTGCTGGGTGAGGAGCTGCCCCTGTCCTTAATCCCCAGCTGGCTCTGAGGCACCCGAGGGATCTGCAGCTGTGGAGGGAATTACGGAGCCAACCAAGCCCTGCAGCACAGCCAGGGAACACCAGGATCCATCAGGGACCCTGCCCACAGAAGCAGAATGGTTTCCAGTCATTGAGAAACCCTTGTGAAAAATGAGACAGGGAGCAAAGGGCTGAGCAGTGCTGGAAATGAGCGAGGAGCTGCTGGCAGAATCCTGCCTGCAGGGTGCTGAGACCAAGCCCAACAAACCATCCTACAAGGAGGGCAGCTCCAGGAGAGCCTCTGGAACCTGCCAGCCCTGTCCCACCCCTGTCTGTGCCTGTCAGAGCCAGCCCCAGCCCCAGCAGAAGGGGACAGACTCCAAGGTGCCAGTGCTGGGGCCTCTGGCAGGCACAGACACACACTCAGGCTCTCTGGTTATTGGTGCAGAGACTCGGAGCTGCAAGCAGAGTGATCTCTGCCCCCATCCCCAGGGAACAGCCCTCAGCACTGGCACCTTTCCCACTGCCTGCTCTGCCAGCTGGGGGGGTCTGCAGGCAAAGCCAGGAGTGTTCCCACCCTGCACAGGGCTGGGAGCTGCAGCCAAGAGCCACTGGGGGAAGGGTTTGCAGCTGCAGGAGGGGAGATGGAGAGGAGATCTTGGGCAGGGAGGGAGGGAGGGAGAAATCGTTTGGGGTGAGGGTGCTGAGCCCCTGGGTGCCCAGGTTGCCCCCAGAAGCTGTGGCTGCCCCATCCCTGGCAGTGTTGAAGGTTGGATGGGGCTTGGAGCCCCCTGGGCTGGTGGGAGGTGTCCCTGCCCATGGCAGGGGTGGCACTGGGGGGGCTTTGAGGTCCTTTCCAACCCAAACCAGTCTGGGATTCAATGATATCAACATATGGATGTGCTGCCAAGGGAAGCATCATCACACTGCAGCCACTTTGCTGTTCTGTGGATGGCCTCAGACAGTAGCAAAGAATAAATCCAAATTATTAAACCCCTTTATCACTTCTTGTCACCGGGCAGTCAGAGACGTGATGACCCAGGGGGTGAAGGAGCCCCCTCCACCCTGCCCAGCCCTTACCCTCTCCGTGGGGTGGCCATTGGTGGCTGTGCCTGGGGGGTCAGCAGACGTTTCCTGAAGGGATCCATCATGGCCTGGGGCAGCCCTGGCCTCAGGGGGGAGGCTGCTCCGTAGGGGGGGGCTCCGGGGGGTCCCACCTGCAGCCCTGCCATGGGCATGCGGCTGCCGGGCGGCATTCCTGGGCGCTGGCAGGGAGAGAAGAGAGGAGAGAAGAGGAGGAGGGGGTCAGACACTGCCTGGGGGGACCAGCAGACACCACCCACCCCCTCCCTGCTTCCTCGGGTGAGATTTCCGAGCCCCGTGCCCTCCTCTGGGTGAGGGGCAGGGAGAAGGGAAGGATTTTGGGAGCTGCAGCGTTCCTCACTGCAGGAAGAGTGCTGGGAAAGGAGGGGGGGGACAGGCAGAAGCCCCCCCACCAACAGGCACCCAGCCAAAGCCATCAGTGGCCCCAAACCATCAGCACACCAGAGGGGACACAGGAGCTGGAGCTGTGAGGAGGGTCAGGGGCTGCAGAGCCCATAGCCAGGGACATCAGGGCTGGCAGATGGGATGCACAGGAGGGGAGCAGGCAGGCAGGAAACTCAGCTCCTGGGCACAGAGGCAAAAGCTCACCCTGCCAGCACACCCCCTGCCTCACCCTCCCTCCCCCTCCAGGGACCCAGGAAGGGATTTTATGAGCCAGAACCTCATACCCAACCCCCCAGGCACTTGGTCCTGACCCAGACAGCACCTGCAGCCCCTCGGATCTCCCGGGGCAGAGCAGCTTGGCAACCCAGCACCCACATCCCCAGCTCTACACCTCACGCAGCCCCCAGCAACAGGGTCACAGCACCCCATGACCCTCCAGCAGCTCCAGCCTGGAGCCAACAGCCTCCCAGGATCCTTTGATCCTCCTCAAGCTGGGAGAGCCACGGAGCCAGCAGAGCAGCATTTCTGCCCTGCCGCAGGCTCCTGACGTGCCAGGACATCCCCCACAGCTCCTCTCCTGATACCCTGAGAAGGGAGCCCAGCACAGGCTGATGAGCTTGGCTGCATCTATGTATTAATTAGGACGCAGCCCCTGGTCACAGAAGAGGGCTCATCCTCAGCCCCCCCAGGCAGGCTCAGCAGGAGCCACAACACTCTCACCCCCTCCGTGAAAAGCTGGGAGACACAAAACCAAGAGCTTCTTGAGTTGCTCCTGCTCTGCAGCCTGAGGCCACGGGTGTTTCTGTGAGTGGGGTAACCAAAAGCACACCACAGGAAGCATCTTGCAGGTGAGTGGCAGGAGGTGACAGGGTTGGTGCCACACGTGGGGTCTCAGCCACACAGAGAAGGTCCGGGCAGAGCCCCTCACACACCCAGATGCCATCTCCCACCTTTGCTCAGCTTTCCTTCGAAGCTGCACATCCAGAGCCCAGGCTCACAAACCTGCTGCAAGGCAGAGCCTGTTCCTGCCTCCTAACAGCCCCCAGATGTTCCTCTCCTTTTGATCAGCCACGTTTGCACAACTCCTCGTGACACGCGGGGCTGCGCCAGCATCGCCAAGAGCTGACCAGGGCCAGCAGCAACTCCTCTGCTGCCAAAAAAATCACAAGGCAACAACCCAATCTATCTGGATTTCTCAAGAAAAACCCCAAGGCAGGGCCGGAAGGAGAGGCAGCACCCAGATCCACACCCCTCTGCAAAATGAAAATCCACAGGTACTACACCAACAGTATGGGAAGACACTGCTGGAGGCTCCAAGAACTCTGCTGACTCAGTCTGAGAGCTTTGGGAGAAAAGAATCCTGAAAATTTCCACTTTGGGAGCCCCAAGAAAAGCTGCCTGGTACCAAGGCTGCAGAGCTCCTGGGAGCATGGAGAAGAGGGAGGGATGGGGCTTTTGAGGAAACCCCTGCCCCTGAGTGTTTCTGAGCCCCACATGGCAGTGATCAGAGCCATGGGGAGAGCAGTCTGAGGGCAGGGAAGTTCCCTGTGTGACAACACCACAGCCCCTTCCCCACACAGAGAGTCCCTGTCAACAACTTGCTCAGCCCGAGGTGACATGGCCATACTGGTTCCCATCCTTCACCCAGGGATTCTGGCAACACCTCCATGCCCAGAGGACTCTCCTGCTTCCCTCTGCCACTCCTCGGGTCACGTTTCTGTTCTATCCCTGAAATAAGAAGATTTGGAGTCTGGCTGAGTCCTCTGGGAGGGCCTTTGGCAGCTCCAGG
Source organism: Heliangelus exortis (assembly GCF_036169615.1). NCBI lineage: Eukaryota > Metazoa > Chordata > Aves > Apodiformes > Trochilidae > Heliangelus > Heliangelus exortis. The sequence continues at coordinate 1,257,155 of NC_092450.1, forward strand.
TGAGCAATACCTTCTCGTGCAGGGTCTCCCACACATCCATCTGCTCTTCAGAGGGCCAGAGACTGCTTGGTTACAAGTAGAGGAGAAACCTCTGTCAGGGAGAGACTCAGCACCAGGGTGAAAGGATCTGTCAGAACTTAAGACTCTAATGTCACCTCCACAAACATCTGAGAACAATCAGCCACAGTCAAGCTGCAGGGGAGCGAGCTCCTGCCCACCAGGGACCCACATTTCATCACTTGGATGAGCTAAATAAATAAAAAATAAGGCAAGAATCCTCCGGGTGGATGGTTTGTTCCCCTCAGTTTCCCCTCAAGACTTGTAAACTGAGAAGGGAGAAACCTCTTGGCAAAACCTCTCTCTGCCTCGTGTCCAGCCCCTCAGAAGCTGCAGCTCCCCAGACTCAGCTCACACAAACACAGCCTTAATTTTCCAGGAAGCCCTGGTGGGATGCAGCCTGCTTCCAGCCCCTTTAGAAGCCCTGGAAAACAGCAGGATGCAAGGGGACTTAAACTCAGGAAATTTTACTAGAGCTGCTCCAACTGAGGAGACCTTTCCTCAGCCCCTCCATCCACCTCCTTCACCCTCTGGGCGCTGCCTGCTCCTCCCCCCCCGTGTCCGTGGGGGTGGGCAAAGGGGGCAAACCTCCCATGTTCAGCTCTGAGGAACAAGCTGGACCTTGTCCAGCCCTCCCAGCAGGGAATGAGCAGAGTCGTGTGGAAAGGGGACAGAAAGCAGCTTGTTTGTGTTCCTGCCAAAGGCGAAGGAAGGGCCGGGCTGGCTGGGGCCGGGCTGGTTCATCCCAGGTCAAGGCACAGACCCCTGGTGTTTGGGGAGCTCCAGCTGGATCCACTGGGAGGCTGGAAGGTTTCCTGATGGACCTTCCCTGCCATGCCAGGAGCCTCCCACCCAGCCAAAGGCCCCTTCTTGAGGAAGGGCAGGCCAGGAACCAAGAGGCTGGCAGCAGAAAGGGCAGACAAGGGGAGCAGGAAGCTGCAGGATGCATCTTCAACAGCTCAGGCTGGAGAAAAGCAGGGTTTTAAAAAACAGCTCCAGAGCCTCTTTATCTTCCTTCCCTGCCCACAGCTCTTCCCAACACACATTCCCCCCGAGGGGGAAAGGCTCTTCCCAACACACATCCCATTTTGCTCTGTCCAGAAAGCCACGATCCAACTCTGCACACCCCATCAGGCAGGGAGCAAGAGCTCACATGCATCCTGGCCCGGGGCTTTGGGAGCAGAGCCCTGGACTGGTGCCAGGCAGCCACAGCTCCTCCTGCAAGTTCCTTCCATGCCTGCTTGGGCTGCCGAGCTTCCCAGCAGCACAGATGCAAAAGCAAACCCTGTCCAAAGGGGATCTGAGCTCCAGGCCAGGCTGGTCTCAAGGAGAGCTCAGCTGCCTGAAGCCACCACTCAAGCCAGGGCTTCAGAACTGAGCAGACACCCCCCCAACACCCCAAAAAGGGTGCTGCCTCACTCCTCTCTGCTCCTCAGAAGGGTGCTGCCTTACCCCTCTTTGTTCCTTCTTATCTGTCAGCAAACTCATCCTGGGAGGGTGCCAGGAGGAGCCTGGCTCTGGGTTGGCAGAGGTCCTCAGCTGGGAGGTGAAGGTGTTATCCAGATGGCTCCAAGTTCTCCAGAAGCACTTACCCCCTGGCAAGCCCCTCAACTACCCCAAAACAGCTCCTGGGGGCTGGAAGAGCTGCTGAATTTTGATCCATGAGAAGCTGCAGGAGTCAGACTGCTCCTCAGCTAAAAACCAGAGTTGAAGAAATAGCAAATGAAAGGGAAAAGGGCAAAGACACTGAGCAGATCCAGGGCATGTGCTGGCAACATCCCAAGCACCAGTGGAGATGTTTGGCTCCAGAGAACCTTTCTGCCCACCTGCAGATGTTACAGGGCAGAGAAAGGAGAAGTCACGGGGATTCAAATCACAACAAAGGTGTTACCACAAGCAGGAACAAGGAACAAAGGTGTTGAGTTCCTCCTTGGAAGAGAAACTCTGGCAGCCTCTAATGCAGGAAGGAGCAGACAAGGCAAGAGCAGAGTGGTGCCTGGTGCTGAGCTCTGGTGCTGCTGCAGTGCTGAGTGCCCAGGGATCTGCTCTGAGAAAGCCCCTGGGAGGCAGAGGGAGAGAGGGAGACAGCAAGTTCTGGAGATGTCCACCCCACTGGAACATTTCCCCAGGAGAAACAAAGGGTGCTGTGGTCTCTGTTGTTGCCTTCCTCCCTCTTTCTCCAAGAGAACAGCATTCATCTGCTTTCTATCATCACTTAAATTAACTCAAGGCTCAGCCTGTGATGAAACCTGCCTTGGAAACCATCTCCCTTGGGAAGGGTGGGGTCACCCACCCCGAGCAGCATCACAGCTCTGTGCAGCTTTCTGGTGCAGCTCCAGCCCTGGCTGGGCTCCCCAGACCCTCTGTGAGCCAACCCCCACCACTGGATCAGCAGGAACCCTGTTCTGCTCCCAAGAAGATGGGGTTGATCTCTTCCTGTGCTGCACCACACCCTCTCCAACGTGTCCAGGCCACTCCATCTTTCACCTGGCTCCATCCCAGCCACCTGCATTTCTCCAGCTCCCCCATCCCAGTCCCTCCATCCCAGTCCCTCCATCCCAGCTCCTCCATCCCAGCTCCTCCATCCCAGTCCCTCCATCCCAGTCCCTCCATCCCAGCCCCCTCCACAGGTTTCTCCACAAAGCACAACTCCATTTTCCCTTGTGCTGTTGCCTGTCCAGGGATGGGGTCCTGGAGCTGCAGCTGCTCTCAGGGTTTGGAGCTGCCCAGACTGCAGCAGCCCACAGGACCCGGGCTCCTTTTCACCACCAAGTGCCAGCAAAACCCTTTTAAGGAGCCACCTCACCAATGTCCCCCCTCTGCACCAGCAAAGCAGGGCACAGGGGAAGCTTGAGGCCAGAGCACTGCTTTGCACAGTCCAATCTCTACTCCACAGAGCAGAATCCACTCCCTGCCACAGCACTCATCTGGTAACTCAACAACAACCTCTCCTCAGCCCCAAACGTGCACCTGGATAAAGAGAAGGCAGGCTCCTTGCTGGCTCAGTTGACACCAGGTGGCACAACCTCAGCAGCCACTGCCACCAGTGCTGGGACAAGGACCAGGAGGGGACTCTGCTTGCAGACCTCCTGCCCAGCAACCTGATGGAGCTGGGTTCATCCTCCTCCTCGTGGAAAAAAACCTTCTCCTTCCCACTCCAGGCACAGCCCCAGAGCCTGCCTGCTCTGGGAACACCAGTTCCCCAAAGGGTTCCCAATTGATTCCAAAAAGAGTTCCCCAAGGGAGTCATCCTCTTGAATTCCCTGCTTGTAAACAACCAGCAGGCATGCAAGGATGTCAAAAGGATGAGCATATGTTTAATAATCCAGTGATTAGAGAGCCCCTAAGCACTCAGTGCCACGGGTGGGGGCTGCTGCCTCTCCGAGTGCCCCAATAATGAAGTTCCTCATTAACCCAGGGAGTAATGAAGCAGAGAAGTCCCCTGGGTATGGCCAGAGGAGGGGAGGGGCTGTTTCCCCCAGCCTGGGAGCTGCAAAACAAAGGGCAGACCCTGGGGATCCTCCCCACACCCCAAGCTGCCAGGCAGCTGCAGCTCCTGGCCAGACATGAGATGGCCACCAGCCCTGGGGCTCGAGCAGCCAGACACAGCAGTGACATCCACGGGGCACCTGCTGCCACCCCCAGGGCAGGGGGACAGCAGGCATCTGCCACCTTGTTTACCCACAGCATTCCCTGCTGGATTTTGCAACCTGCCCCACACAGGAGGTCAGGGCAAAGGATTCAGCATCTGCCCAGCCCCAAACACTCACCTCCAGCTACCAGCTCAGTTCTCAGCCCCGGGATTTTCTGGCATTTTTAAGGGCTACAGAGAGAGGTTTTTTTTTTTTCCCCATCCTTGGTTGTTGTTAAAGGAGTTTCCAAGCTGGAAATTCCTTCAGCTTGCTTTATCCCTCAAGTTTTAATTCATGCAAATGAGGCAGCAGCTCAGGAGGAGCCGATCAGGGGATGAGAAGGTGTTGCACAACCAGACTCCTCCATTTCCAGCTGGCCTGGAAGATCCCTGCTTTCCACCAGAAAAACCAGAATAATCCCCCAGCTCCTGCCCAGGAGCAAACCCACGAGCTGGGGGTGCAAGGGGGAGATGGGAACTTGAGCGTAGGTCAGGACAGGAGGTGCTCAGGGGGGAAAATGGGTGATTTCCCCCGGTTTTGGAGGGCAGGAGGACTTTTCCCCAAACATTACCAAGCCCCTGTTCCCCTCTCCCACCTCTGGACCATCTCCCCAGCTCCTTCCCGAGGATCTCAGCCTGCAAAGCCCCCTGCTTGGTGTCCTCCCCTCCTCCCGGGCCCATCGGAACCTTTCGGGGCAGCTTCGTGCAGGGGAACGGAGTCAGAACCAGGCCCGGGCCCACCGGAGCTGCCGGGCCCGCTGGGGTCCCCCCGGTACCGGGTTCCAGCGCTGGGTCCTGCCCGGTGCTCAGCGGGTGCCCTGGCGGAGGGGAAGCGCTCGGCGACGCCGTCGTCCCCTTTACCGATTTTTTAGGGTTTTTTTGGGGGGGAAAGGGAGGAAAGTGAGAGCACGGGGAAGGGGGAGGGGAGGGGGCACGGAGCGCGTGGAGGGACCCGAACTAAAACCGGCAGGAAACCGGCAGGAGCCGGGGCTGGAGCCGCGGGTGCCGGTGCAGGCCCAGCCCCAGGTGAGGGACCCCCGGGGTGTCCCCCGGAGCCGGCGGAGGCCCCAGGGCCGCGGGCCCAACGGCGCAGGGAAGGCCCCAACGCCCGGCCCAGAGCCCTCCCCCCCCTGCCCCAGGCCTGAGGGGACCTCAGCGCCCCCCGCTCCCCTCACACCGCCCCCCCCCCCCCCCCTCACCTGGTACTGCGCGGCGGCCGGGCCCATGGGCCGGTAACCCGGGGCGGCGGCGGCGGCGGAGGGAGCGGGGCTGGGGCCGCGGAGGATGGCGGCTCCTGGCCCCGGGGGCGGCGGGGCGGCTGCGGGGGGCAGGGGGCTGAGCGGGAAGGCTCCGCGGGCGGACATGGCGGGGGAGGGGACCGGGGACCGGGGACCCCCCCGCCCGCGCTGTTTACTCGGAAGCGGCGGCGGCGGAGACGGCGGCAGCGCGCGGCACCCGCTGGCCCCGCCCCCTCTGCGGGGTCACTCCCCCCGCACCCAGACCACGCCCCCGAGCCCTGGCCACGCCCCCACCCTGCGCTGAGGCTCCGCCCCCCCACCCGGCCTGGGGCCGCCTCCGCGCGCGTGCGCAGACGCGTGTGCAAGGGCGCGTGCGAGGGAGGCTCGTGCAAGCTGGGGGCGCGCGCGTGCGTGTGCACGAGTGTGTACGTGTGCGTGCACGAGTGTGTCTGCACGTGGGTGTGAGAGTGTGCACGGGTGTGTGCACGAGTGTGTGTGTATGCGCGGGTGTGTGTGTGCGTGTGTGCACGAGTGTGTCTGCGCTTGCGTGTGCGCGTGTGTGTACGGATGTGTGTGTGAGTGCGTGCGTGGGTGCGCACGGGTGTGTGCACGGGTGTGTGCATGTGTGTGTGAGCGCACGAGTGTGTGTCTGTGTGCGCTTGTGGGTGTGTCCGTGTGTGCACGTGTGTGTGCGCACACGAGTGTGTATGTGTGCATGCACGAGAGTGTGTCTGTGCATGCGTGTCTGTGCAGGGCTGTGTATGTGTGCGCACGGGTGTGTGTGTGCACGGGTGTGAGCAAGCCGCGTGCCAGGGTGTGGGGAGCCGCTGCGGGGAGGTGCGGGGCAGCGATGCGGGGGGGGGGGAGGTTCCGCCTGGAGCCTCCTGCAGAGCTGCTGTCACCTCCTGTGCTGTCACCTCCTGTGCTGTCACCTCCCTGTGCTGTCACCTCCTGTGCTGTCACCTCCTGTGCTGTCACCTCCTGTGCCGGGAGGGGCGAGAGGGAAGGGGGGGACACACGGGGGTGGGGGGGAGAGGACAAGGGGTTAAAACTTGGAGAGAGGAGATTGAGGTTGGGAATTCGGAAGAATTCTTTGGGGTGAGGGTGCTGAGCCCCTGGATCGGGTTGTCCAGGGAAGTTGTGGAAGGTCCATCCCTGGGAGCCCCCAGAGCCGCGCTGGATGGGACTTGGAGCAACCGGATGTCGTGTGGGGGGTCTCTGGCCCCAGGGTCCTTCCCAATCCACCCCTTCTGTGGTTCCGGGATTCTTTCCCCTTCTCCCCACTTCCCCCCCGTGTTCCAGAGCTCACTCCCCCATCCCAACGTCCCCGCTCCCGCTTGGCTCCCGGGAGAGCTCCCTGCACGGGCCGGAGGTTCCCGATGGATCCCAGCACCGGGAAGCAGAGCGGGGCTGCCGGGAGCATCTCCCGGGGGGTCGGGTTTGGGGGTTTCATCTTCCAATTGTTCCGCTGCCGCGGAGCTCTGGCAGCTCTCACACCGCCTCTGGTTCAGTCCCTCCCCAGGGATCAGAAGATCCTGGGGCAAATCCCGCTATTCCCTGAGCACAGCCTGGAGCTCCAGGGCACCGTGCAAGGTGCTGGGTTTAAGCTCCTTTTGGGACATTTTCAGAGCTGTGGAGACCCCAACGATGACTTTGCTGGAGTTCCTCTGAAAATTCTGAACTTTTCCAGCGTGCTCCCCGCTGCCCAGGGGATGCTGACCGAGGGACCTTCTCCTCATCACCTCGGAATAAATGGGATTCCTCTGGCTGCTCCTTGTCTGAGGCTCAGGCTGAGGCTTCCTTAGCCAGCCCTGGTGATCAGTGAGGGGGAGGTGTGGTGCCTCTGCTGGCTGCACAGACCTGGGGGGTGAAAAACCACCCGGGGGAAAAATCAGAAGCATCCAAGCATGTTTTTCAACTGGGCTTCCCTCTCTGGGGGTCAGCACAGCCTCCGGTGCAGGAGGCTCACACACAGGTGGAGAGCCGTGCTGCTGGCCTGATCCTGCTTTGGGGATGGAAAGGAGGTTTTAGGTTGTCACAGCAGCACTCCTGGGAGGTGGAAACATCTCCCAGCTGGACAGACGCAGGAGGAGGAGGAAGGCAGCAGGGACCAACACTGATGAGCAGCTCTGACCGTGTCAAGGAAAGGCACCAAGCTCCCGGGCCAGGGTGGCTGCAGAGATCTCCCCCAAAAATCTCTGCTCCCAGGGAAGGACCAAGGGAAACCACGAGGGAAGCACCAAGCAAAATCTGGATTTTGCAGGTTCCACCACAAGGTTTTATTTCTTGAAGTAGTTGGTCTGGTGGAAGATGTGGTTGTGCTTTCCATGGGTTCAACTCCTTCCCAGGCCCCAGCAGCTTCCAGGAGAGCATTAAAGCCAGAAGTTTTTGGGGACAGTGGGATGGAGAAGGCTTTGGTTCCCAAGTGATGCAGACGCCTGGGTGGCAGGGACAAGTTCCCTGTAGAGATCTCAACATCTCAAGCCCTCTCCCTCTTAGAGAGGGACCACAGCACCACCAGATGTGACCCCCCCAGCATTTCACACCAGCACCTTCTGCCCCTGTCCACGTTGTGTCCTGAAGATCTCTTGGAGGTGAACCCACTCCTCCACCCGAGCATCCATCCCCCTGTTTCTCCCAGGTCTGCAGTGGTGACCTCAGCCCATGAATCCATCCTTATCCCCCGGGTTTCCCTGCCTGACAGGGACATCCCCAGGGATGATTTCCCCTCCCAGCTTCAGGCCCTCTGGCTCTGTGGTGCCCCTCAGCATCTCAGGGCTTCACATCTTGAGCCAGTTGCTGGTGGGAAGGTCCCAGCAGTGTCCCTGAGGACACCTCTCCCTTCACCTGAGCAGGTGGGGTTCTCATTTTGGAGGTTCAGTCCCTGCTTTTGGTGTCACCCTCAGGCTGGCGGCTGCAACAGCCTCATAGAATCATAGAATCCTAGAATGGGCTGGGTTGGAAGGGACCTCAGAGCTCATCAAGTCCAACCCTTGCTCCACTCCCCCCGTGGTTCCCAGCCCATGGCACTGAGTGCCACATCCAGGCTCTTTTGAAATATCTCCAGGGATGGAGAATCCACCCCTTCCCTGGGCAGCCCATTCCAATGCCTGATCACCCTCTCCAGAAAGAAATTCTTTCTAATGTCCAACCTAAACCTCCCCTGGCACAACTTGAGACCTCTTGTGCCCTCTTGTCTTGCTGAGAGTTGCCTGGGAAAAGAGCCCAACCCCCCCTGGCTCCAACCTCCTTTCAGGGAGTTGTAGAGAGTGATGAGGTCTCCCCTGAGCCTCCTCTTCTCCAGCCTCAACACCCCCAGCTCCCTCAGCCTCTCCTCAGAGGATCTGTGCTCCAGTCCCTTCCCCAGCCCAGTTGCCAAGAGCCTTTCAAGCCCACACCAACCCCAGCTCCATCTGGGTCCAACCCCTGACCCAACTCTGCCTGACACCTCATGTCAGGCATGCAGTGAGGTTCCCAGCCAGGTAACTCAGGTGTTAAATTGTTAATAACCTGTAAAAAGGTTTCCCTGCAGTGAGGGGAAGGTGTCTCCTGGTTTATCCTGCTCTGAGCTGCAATGGGGCTGAGTTGGTCACCTCAGTCACCCCTCAGTGGGTGCTGGGTTTCTCTGGAGCCTCCTCTCAGAGGTTGGGTGATGGGCTGGGGATGGGTTGTGTTGCCTGTAGTGTGGGGACAACCCCTGCGGGTCACCTTAATCTGTGTGGGTTGAGTGACAGGCTGGGCTCAGAGGGCAGAGAGGCACAGAATCACAGAGTGGTTTGGGTTGGAAGGGACCTTAAAGATCATTGAGATCCCAGCATGGGCAGGGACCCCTCCCACCAGCCCAGGGCTTCGTCCAGCACCTCCGGGCATGGGGCAGCAACAACCTCCTGGGCACCCTGTGCCCCTCATGTGGCACTTGGTGTGGTGGGACAGAGCTGAGACAAATCCCATGTTGCCCAGCTCAGCCCAGATGCTCTGATGGGGAAGGGAGCAGCAGAACATTCACCTTAAGACCGTCTGTTCGTGCCAGGAATCCCAGACACACCACGCCAGGCAGCTCAGCCGGGCTCCCCAGCACATCCCTGGCATCGTTTCCAGCCCCATCCTTCCCTCTGGCAGCGATGCCAGCCCTGCCCTGCCACCTCCACAGGGGTGTCCCAGGTCCCCTCTGCCTCCCTGGCTATGGGCAATTTCCCTCCTGATCCAAAAACCTCGTAAAAAGCGTTTAACAGCGTGAAGCTGAACTTTTCCTGCTTGTCTCTCCTCAGGGGTTTGAGGCGTTCGGTCAGGATGGTGCCAGAGGGATCAATCCCGGCGGAAAAACTTCAGCGCTCTTCCCCGAACCATCCGGGAGACCTTCCCGGCACCTCCAGCCCTTCCAGAAACCCTCACAAGAGGGCACTGAAACACCGTCCTGATGGGACTCGGCGGGGACTCCATGAAGTCCCCTTGGACCTTCCCCTCGGGTCTCTCGTGGAGGCACCAGCGGACACGTCTCAGGGATGCTCCTGCCCCACACCGTGGTGTCCGTGTCCCTCGTGTCCCCTTCCCAGGGAATTACATCGCCTTAAACGGGGGGATTGGGAGCCGAGTGGTGTCTGCACCTCCTCCTCTTGCTGCTTCTGGCGTTGGGACCAGCAAAAGCAACCAAACCCCTTAAGGTTTGTGTTTGTTGGGGGTCAACCCCCCCCTCTCTGCCAGCAAAAAAAAAAACCCCGAAAAACAAAAAACCCACCCTGGGTGGAGCTGAGTCGCCGGCTGTGCTCTGCAAACCTGGGAGTGTTTAATTGCTCTTAATCTAATCAATGCAAAGCACATTAATTCTCCTGGAAACACTGGGTCTTTACCAATAGCAACACCAATGATTCCATATAAATCAAATTTACCAGCCCATAAACGTTACTGCATCCCACGGACATATTCACCCTCATCAAAAAACCCATCAATTGCTGCCTGACTGGATTAGAGGAAATAAATGGCAGAACTTTATCTGTGGGCAAAACCAGATGAAAGAGACACTTGGAAGATGCTTTTGTGTTGATTGCTGCACAAGCTGCCAACGCTGCTCGGCTTCTTCAAACCTCTCTGAATTGCACATAATTAAAGGGATTGGAAAACCTTCAGTGGCTGCATTATTAAAATGTTCCTTTTGCAAGTCCCCAGGGACCTGGGCTGGCAGTTTTTTGGGGATGAGGGGAATGAAACCAGCATAAGAGGCATGGAGCTTTGGGAGGGGGCAGGATAAGTCCTTTTTCACTTCTTTTTTTTTTAGTGAAGGTCAACCAAGAGAAGTTGTCTGCTAAGGGGGAAAAGAGTTTGTGCTTCAAAATGAAGACTGTGAGGTGGTTTTATTCCAGTGTGAGCATCTCTGGAGGAGCAAAACCTCCAGTGGAATAAAGGTACAGAAGGGAAGTGGTGGCTGGGAGGAAATTGGATGAAAAATGAGGCTGAGGCTTCCAGCAGAGAGCAGGATTATCCATGTGAGCAAACCCTGAGGGCACAGGTGGCTTCTCCTGCAGGGACAGGGTGGTTTGAGATGCTTCATTCCCACTGAAGTTATTGGGGAATTGGAGGGGATGAGGTCATTTGGGAGGCCAAGATTGGTCTGGGTGATTGCAACAATTTGGTTCAATTTTGATTGATGTGCCTGTGAATCTGCAGCAGGAGGACTGAGGAGCAAGGTGGGGAGGTTTAGGTTGGAGCTTGGGGACAATTTCTCCCTGGAAAGGGTTGTCAGGGCCTGGCCCAGGCTGCCCAGGGCAGGGCTGGAGTCCCCATCATCCCTGGAGGGGTTTCAGACCCTGGAGATGTGGGGATGAGGGACATGGGGCAGGGGTGGCCTTGGCAGGGATGGGGGAAGGGTTGGACTCCAGGATCCTAAAGGGCTTCTCCAGACCAAAATAATTCCATGATTCTATTAGTAGGAGGTTTCTCAGCCATGGGATGTGTCTCCTCCATGTCAGGGCTGTGCCTTGTCTTCCCCAGACCCCCCAGGGTACCCCTGGGTCTCCAAGAACTTTTCCCTCACCACAGCCATTGGCTTGTGCTCCCCTGCTCTGATCACAGAATCAGTCACACAAATTCAGTTTGGGAAGGACCTCAGGGCTCATCTGCTCCATCCCTTCTCAGATTATTTTTATCTGAGCTGTCCCAGCACCCATTGAGCTGAGACTTCAACCTTTCCAAAGCGGGGGAATCCACCCCTTCCCCTGGGAGACCACTCCAATCTCTGACTGTCCTGAGAGTGAAAGATCTTCCTCTTGTGTTCATCATCATCACCATGCCCAGTGTAATGTGCTTTGCAGTAGATGAGCTTAAGGACATCATTTCCCTACGTGCTGAACAACCTGTTGGCTTTCCTGCCAGTGTCCCACCCAGCAAGGTGACATTGGTGTCAGTCACAGGTTGTCCTTGAGCAGGGAGGAGTCTCCAGCAGAGCTTTGCTGCCTCTCCCATCTCATCTGCTTTCCCTCTTTCTGGGTGTCCCCACGCAGCAGCCCGGGTGGTGCACGGTGCCTCCTCCTGGCTGGCAAGGCTTAGGAAAAAATCTCCTGGTTTTTTTACACCTCTCTGCTCTTTTTTATTGGAGCCTTCTTCTCCAGGGCTGTCTCAGGTATGTGGTGCTCCTGTTACCATAGTGATGTGGCTCAGCATCCCACAGACCTCAGTGCACTCATCCTCCCAAGTCCCTGGGCAGTGCCAGTGCCTCCTGCTGAGTTCAGGTGAGGTGGGGACCAAAAAGATCCTGAAAGACTCAGAGGTTTGGTGAGGTCACCCAGGGGATGGAGAAAGGGCCAGGGCAGAGGTGACCATAGCTTGGTGCCTGTCTGCACCCTTGTTCAGCCCCGTAGCAGAGGTTCTGGGCTGGCTCCACCACTGATGGTGCTTACAGCTTCATCCCTTCTCTCTGCACCCGGTGACAAGAAGTGATAAAGGGGTTTAATAATTTGGATTTATTCTTTGCTACTGTCTGAGGCCATCCACAGAACAGCAAAGTGACTGCAATGTGATGATGCTTCCCTTGGCAGCACATCCATGTGTTGATATCATTGAATCCCAGACTGGTTTGGGTGGGAAGGGACCTTAAAGCCCCCCCAGTGCCACCCCTGCCATGGGCAGGGACACCTCCCACCAGCCCAGGGGGCTCCAAGACCCATCCAACCTTCAACACTGCCAGGGATGGGGCAGCCACAGCTTCTGGGGGCAACCTGGGCACCCAGGGGCTCAGCACCCTCACCCCAAACAATTTCTCCCTCCCTCCCTCCCTGCCCAAGATCTCCTCTCCATCTCCCCTCTTGCAGCTGCAAACCCTTCCCCCTCATCCCATCCCTCCAGGCCCTTGTCCCAAGTCCCTCCCCAGCTTTCCTGGAGCCCCTTCAGGCACTGGAAGGTGCTCTAAGGTCTCCCCATGGGATCCTTCTCTTCTCCATCTGAACACCCCCAACTCTCTCCCCCTGGCTCCAGAGCTGCTCCAGCCCTCCCAGCAGCTCCAGGGCCTCCTCTGGAATGGCTCCAGCAGCTCCGTGTCCTTCTGCTGATGGGGACCCCAGAACTGGACCCATCACAACAGGACCAGTACTGCTGGTACCCCCATAGCTGTCAGGGCACGGTGCACCCCACTCTGCAGGTCCCCGGGCTGGGCTCACCCCTGTCCCCACTTTGTGATGCTTTGCAGAGAGGTTTGGGTTCTCCTTTGGGTGAAGTCCAATGCAGAGGAGCTGCAGGTGCCCCAGAGCTGTGCCCGAGGTCTTTGGTACCTCCTCAGTTTTCCTTTGCCAGGGCTGGTGTTTGATTCAGGAGCCTGGCTCCAGCCCAGCCTTTTGGAGCCTCCCGTGATGTTTTAATGCTGTGAGTGCCCTTTGGCAAGGAAAAGCTGGGAAGAAAAGCACGGAGAGCTGGAGAGCTCCGGAGCAGAGAGGGTGGAGGAGCAGGGAGGCTGGGAAGGGGCTGGGGGGGGGGGATGAGGGGCTCAGGTACCCACCCAAAATGACACCCCAGCACTGCTGACCAGGACAAAGCCCCCGAGGTGATGGGACACGAGGGCAGCTGCAGAGTCTGAGTTTGCAGCTCAGGGAGGTCCCTGGGGGGATGAGGACTCTGTTCCAGTGCTCTCCATTCCCCCTTCCAGCATCCCATTGCCTGGATCTGCACCCAAACCCCCCCGGGTTCTCCTTCAGCTGCATCCAGCTTTTTCCAGGATGAGGTAAATCCTCCCCTGAGGGAGCTGGGGAGTAAAGGAGGCTGAGGGGAGAATGTTTGGGTCTCTGTAACTCCCTGAGAGGACATTGTGGTGAGGTGGGGGGGTTGGTGATGGGGTGAGAGGAAATGGCTTCGAGTTGTGCCAGGCGAGGTTCAGATTGGGTATCAGGAACAATTTCTCTACAGAAGGAGTGGCCAAGGGTTGTTCCAGGCTGCCCAGGGCAGTGGTAAAGTCCCCATCCCTGGAGGGGTTCAAAAATGTGTGGATGTGGCACCTGAGGACATGGCTTGGTGGGGTTGGGTTGGTGATGACCTTAGAGGCTTTTCTAATCTCCGTGATTCCATGGAGCTGGAATCCATGCTCTGCCCACGTGTCCTGGCCTCCTGCCTAGGCACAATCCCCCAGATCCTCCCTCCCAAACCTTCTCCATAAATAATGGAGCCAGGATGCTCCCAGGTCCTTTATCCCCATGCCAGGAGCACCCAACCCCCCCCCACACACACACTTTATTCCATCCCTGCCCAACTCCCAGCTTGGGTGCCAGCTCGGGTAGGTGCAACCAAAATCCTTCTGCTGAATCCAGACTTCATGGGCAGATTGGGAAAACCAGGAGGGAAGCAGCAGCAGGAGGTGGGACCAGCAGTGGGTTTGGTGTCACAGCAGCTCTAATTGCCTTGGGCAATCAGGGCTGATCTTTGCAAATGTTTCTCTTAATGGGAGCTCCAGCTCCAGTGGGTGCCAATTTTCCTGCTGCTGCTGGTTCCAGATGGACAAAATGCTTTGGCTGATCCTGAGCACCAGGTGGGAAACTCTTTAGAGCTGGAAGGTGGAGAGTGGGTTGGGATGGGAGAGCATCATCTCCTTGGCAACTGCTCAGCTGGGCTCCTGCTGTCCCCAGCATCCCAACTCCTGCTCCTCCAGGCTGGCTGGGCTCAGGTGCAGGATGTGCCTTCCCTCTGGAGTGGGAGCAGAGGGTGGGATTTCCTCCTGGACAACCCCAGGGACGCTCCTCAGAGCAACACAGGAGAGGGGATGAGCCCAGGTCCTTCTCTGTGCCAGCTGCAAAGTTGAGACAGAAACAAGGAGAAGGAGTTTAACACAAGAAATAGAAGGGGTAATGGGCTCAAGGGGCAGCAGGGGAGGTGCAGGTCAGAAATCAGGGAAAATGTCTTCTCTGGAAGAGTGGTGAAGCACTGGAAAAGGTTGTCCTGGGGGCTGGTGGAGTCACCATCCCCGGGGGTCTTCAAAAACTGCGGGGATCTGGCACTTTGGGAGGTGATTTAATGGCTCAGGTGGTGCAGGACTGAGGGTTGGACTTGGTGATCTTGAAGGTCCTTTCCAACCACAGTGGTTCCGTGATTCTGTGGATTTGATCTTGAGCCATTGAACCCTTTGCCAGGAGGGGCTGTGGGGCAGGAGGAGCTTTCAGAGCTCTCTCTTTTCCTGCATCCTCTCCCAGCACCCCCAAGCCACGTCCTGCCCACCAAAACCCCAGAGGCTGTGGCTGCAGGGGGGACACAAGTGGCTTTTGTGACCCAGAAAAGGTTAAAAACTGGTTCATTGGGCCCCTCCCCATGGCCTGGGTGTCAGGAGCTGGGGTGGCTCAGTCAAGTTGCAATTTCCATGCTAGGTCTGAGGGAAAACACTTTTCTGGCTGACTCTGGTGCTTTGCTGAGCTGGGTTTGTCACCTCCCAAAAGGACATCACCCAAGTGATGTGACACAGACACCAAGAGCAGAAATGGACCCTGCAGGCACCTGGGAGGGGGGCAGAGGGACAGAGGTGCAAGGGCTGAGGGGGATCCTGCAGGAGGAGCTGGGTGCTGGAACAAAGAGGGACCCAAATGAACACCTTGTCCAGGTAGCTGCTTGGCCAGACAGCAAGGTGATGGTCTCCTCCTCCTCTGGAGGAGCTGAGATGCCTCTGGGAAGCACATCCAAGGGCCTGAATCATGGAATCATAGAATCCTAGAACTGGCTGGGTTGGAAGGGAGCTCAGAGCTCATCAAGTCCAACCCTTGCTCCACTCCCCCCGTGGTTCCCAGCCCATGGCACTGAGTGCCACATCCAGGCTCTTTTGAAATATCTCCAGGGATGGAGAATCCACCCCTTCCCTGGGCAGCCCATTCCAATGGCTGAGCACCCTCTCCAGAAAGAAATTCTTTCTAATGTTCAACCTAAACCTCCCCTGGCACAACTTGAGACCTCTTGTGCCCTCTTGTCTTGCTGAGAGTTGCCTGGGAAAAGAGCCCAACCCCCCCCTGGCTCCAACCTCCTTCCAGGGAGTTGGAGAGAGTGATGAGGTCTCCCCTGAGCCTCCTCTTCTCCAGCCTCAACACCCCCAGCTCCCTCAGCCCTTCCTCACAGGACTTGTGCTGGATCCCTTCCCAGCCTCCTTGCTCTTCTCTGGACCTGCTCCAGCACCTCAATCTCCTTCCTGAGCTGAGGGGCCCAGAACTGGACACAGGACTCAAGCTGTGGCCTCCCCAGGGCTGAGCACAGGGGCAGAATCCCTTCCCTGGACCTGCTGGCCACGCTGTTCCTGAGCCAGCCCAGGATGCCATTGGCCTTCTTGGCCACCTGGGCACACTGCTGGCTCCTCTTCAGCTTCCTGGCAATCCACATTGAGCACAATGAGGCGTGAGAAATCAGGCTCTGTCATTTCCAGAATATCTTTGTTCTCTCTCTCTTTATTTTTTCCCCTTCTTTGCTATAACTCCGGATTTTCTTATTATCTGCATAAAAAGGTGATCCCTTCTTAAACCCTGCCAGATGATATATGACAGCAATGAGTTCCAGAGGCCAAGTGTGCCATGCCATGATGAGTTTCTCTGGTGAATTTTATTTAGCTGTTTCAGTGCCTTGCTCCTGCTGCAGAAGAGCAGAATCCCTCCTGTGCTGTGGGAAGACATCAGTGGTGGGGCTGGTCTGCCCATCAGGAATTCAGCTCAAGGTGGGCTTGAGCACTTCTTCATCCACTGACACCTCTTCAGCTCCATCCAGCCTCAGCTTTAAAATGTCCATAATTAATGCCTCTGCTAAAGACAAACAGTGTTCAGGAAGATTTATCATTTCTTCTCTTGTAATTACCTGTCAAAATTAAAATAATGGCCTTTTAGAAGGTATGGAAGGTGGTTTTTCCCTTAATTAATTAAGTATGCAGCTTGTCATGCAAAATCAAGGTCATGGAGATGGAGATGAAGATGAGGATGAAGATGACTGCCCCACTGGTGCTGCTGCTCTCACAGAGCCTTGGGGGAGAAGTGCAGAGCAGAGATGGTTCCCTCCAGCTCCTTCTGGACATTCTTGAGCTGCAACTCTGTTTTTTATCCCCTGTGCTATGGGCACGGGTGGGCTGTGCAGCCTAGAGAAGGGTGCTTGAAGGGGTCTGTCCTGGACCCAGACCCAGACAAGGTTTGGTCCCCCTGCAACTGAGCCCTGATGGCTTTGGGACATCTGGTGTCACCATGCAGCTTCTTCCTGACCCCTCCCCCAGCCCAGGGGGCTCCAAGCCCCATCCAACCTTCAACACTGCCAGGGATGGGGCAGCCACAGCTTCTGGGGGCAACCTGGGCACCCAGGGGCTCAGCACCCTCACCCCAAACAATTTCTCCCTCCCTCCCTCCCTGCCCAAGATCTCCTCTCCATCTCCCCTCTCCCAGCTGCAAACCCTTCCCCCTCATCCCATCCCTCCAGGCCCTTGTCCCAAGTCCCTCCCCAGCTTTCCTGGAGCCCCTTCAGGCACTGGAAGGTGCTCTAAGGTCTCCCCATGGGATCCTTCTCTTCATCTGAACACCCCCAACTCTCTCCCCCTGGCTCCAGAGCTGCTCCAGCCCTCCCAGCAGCTCCAGGGCCTCCTCTGGAATGGCTCCAGCAGCTCCGTGTCCTTCTGCTGATGGGAACCCCAGGGCTGGACACAGCTTTACCCCAGGGGGGTCTCCCCAGATTGGGGCAGAGGGGACAATCCCCTCCCTGGCCCTGTCCCTGCTGTCAGACTCTGGGGACAGCCCAGGGCACCCTCAAGTCCTGCTCCTCAAGGCTGCTCTCCATCCATTCCATTCCATTCCATTCCATTCCATTCCATTCCATTCCATTCCATTCCATTCCATTCCATTCCATTCCACTCCACTCCACTCCACTCCACTCCACTCCCAGTCTGTGTTTGGGACTGGGATTGCCCCAGGCAGGGGGTAGGACCTTGCACTTGGCCTTTTTGTCCTGGTCTGAGCAGGACTTTGGGCTCCCCAGGCTTTAGGGATGCTCTGCTCCAGGGACCTGGCTCTCCAGGCTGCTTTCCCTCTCCTCACAGCCTCTATTAACATGAGGAAGGGCTTTCAGTGCACCAGTGAAAAATGTTGGCTCTCTCCCTGAGAGGTATCTATTGGGTTAGGATTATACAGCCCATAAATAATGGGGACAGGCTCAATTCCAGGAGCTTTCGCAGCCCGTAATTGGAACAGCATTATAAATTGTAAACATCTACTCGGGGCTATAAATGCACCTTTAAATGCATCAGAGTGGGGAATGGCACCAAGTGGCTGCCAGGAGGGGAGCAGGGAGCACAGAGCCCCTGTCACCCACTCCAGGGGCTGGGAAAGGGGGCTCCAGCCTGGCTTAGGGAGGGGGATGGGGACAGATCATCAAAAATGTGGGGATTTTGCTTTGTTCGTGGAGAAACTCACAGGGATGGATGTGCAAGTGCAGAGGAGGAGTCCTGCTCCTGCACTTCTTCCTTTGCTTTGGGCTTTGTCCCTTCCTCAGCTGCAGGCAGAGTCCCCCCTGGCCCTGGGCTTGGGCTCAGCATCCCCCCCCTCAGCACCGGGCTGGATGTGGAGGGTGTCTGCAGAAAATGTGGGCTTAGAACTAGAAAGGAAAATGAAACAACTTCTGAGACCTGAACCGAGAACCTCCCTGTAATTTGTTGCTGGGTTTTAAAATTTATTTATTTATGGCTTTCTTTTTTTTTTTTTTTTTTTTTTTTTTTTTTTTTTTTTTTTTTTTAATGTGTATGTTTTCACCCTGCTGAAATGCCAATTTTCCGTTTAAAAAATGACTTGTTTGATTTCAATTTTCAGCCACCCCTGCCTTCCTTTTCAATGTGCTCTGGAGTTGTTTGAAGAGTGTAATGAGGATGGAGCAGAGGGGCTGGGGCAGCCCCTGTGCCCCTGCACCCCACAGCAGGGGGTGGCCTCGGGCTGACATTGGTTTTGGTGCATTATTGAGCTCAGGATTTGTGCAGGTGAGAGCCCTTCAGCTAGAAATGTGTTTGGTTTCTCTAGAAATCCATTTCTAAGGCAGCCAGTGACCTCCTGCTGCCTGCTGCGTGCAACCACAGAACCCCAGACTGGTTTGGGCTGGAAGGATGATGTCAAAACCCACCCAGTGCCCCCCTCCCTAGATGGG